>NC_058167.1:5436173-5518908 GCF_020080835.1 Cotesia glomerata | reverse complement strand
TTTAGATTTCTCGAAACCTACCGGTTCAAAACGGGCCAAATTCACAGGAAATCGAATGTTTCATGTAAATCTATAGAACGCCGCTTAGTTCATTCCAATCGGTCAAGCTGTTCAAAAGTAATAAAATATATATATGGCATAATATATATATATATATATATATATATATATATATATATATATATATATATATATATATATATATATATATATATATATATACACATACAGACATACGGACATCATCGCAGGAGTAGTCACGGAAGCTTCCCAGGACCTCAGAACGTCGAGATCCGATGAGAACTCGATTTTTGCAAATGGGGAAATATTAATAACTTCCCGATTTTTGAAAATTTTCAATTTTCTTAGCGGGAAGTTAAAAAATCTTTATATTTATATTATTTCTATAAAATAATCAAAATTCAATCAGTGTCACAAAAAAATTTTTTCTCTTTATTTTCAGCTAAATTGAATAATTAAATACAATATTTCTTTATTCTAATGTCAAAATAATTCAAGCATGGGAAATTTTAAGGAATTTAAATTTATTAGAAAAGTTTATCGGTCACAGCTAGTCCGATTAAATTTAAATTTAAATTTATAATACCTTTATTCAGAATCTTGGAAACTTATCGTCCACCGACCGATTGACATCTCGAAAATAGATCCTTGTATTTTTCGTAGACGATTATTATAAAATACGGTTTTTTTGAAATTACTCATAAACGGCTTTACCGATCGATTCCAAAAACTAATCAACTCTTAAACTTAAAAATCCACGTTGATCGCCGCTAACTAGGTCAAAATCGGTTGATTCGTTCGTGAGATATCGTGAAAAAAAGAAATCGAAAAAATTGATTTTTTTTTCAAATTACTCCGAAATTTTCAATACGATTAATCAGTGCTTTTGATTTTTCATAGGACTCAAAAAACAACTCCGATTGCCACCAACCACGTGGAAATCGGTTGATTCATTCAAAAGTTATGGCAGTTTCAAAATTAAAAAAATAGTGCTTTACTAAACTTCCATCAGACCTATGAGCTCGAAGAGCTCAAAAGTATAAAACAGCTCTTGTTTTGAATTTGGAGAGCTCAAAATAATGAATAATTTATATTTTTGAGCTCGAAGAGATCAAAAACAGAGTAACAAGCAAAATTCGATCTCTTAGGTATGAGATTAGCGGAAAGTTATAGGGATGGCCTGCAAGGTCAACCGTCTTTTCTAATTTTTTTTTAATTAGATCTCTTATTTGTAAATCTTTTTTAGAGGAAATAATTTAATTTTTTATTAATATTTCAGCACTTGAGTGTTAACAAGTGTGAAAAAATTAACATGTGCTGATAAGGGTTAAAAAAATGTCTCAAAATTTAATTAAAAAAAAATAAAATTCCTAATACTAATTATATTTTTTTTTTTTCAGGTTTGGCTTTGAATCAGAAACAGAATTTAAAAAAATAACCCAGCAAAACGTAAGATACTCAACATCACCATTCTCGAAATTTGAATAAAAATTAAAAATTCTCGATTGAACTTAAAAATTAAGGGTGCCGAATAAACAAGTGGAGGTTGGTTATTCGTAATCCTCCATATCTCGAAGTACGAAGTACCAACAATAACTACTACTGGCATGAGCTCTTCAGTAAATCGTGCAGAAAAAGTTTCTGCGGAAATTTGAGCTCTTATATGAGTTAATTTTAGAATTTGAGATGCAGGTCATGTAACATTAACATTCTTATATAAAATAATCGAAATTTTTTTTTCCGATCCGATGCCGGCTAACAATTTATTGTTAGCTACAGTTTGGGTAAAATTTTTGAAAATTTTATCCCCAAATTAGACTCAGATCATTAGTTTTATAAAATATTATTTTTATTATCCGTGCTAATTTATTTCTGATCGGATGCCGACTAACAATTTATTGTTAGCTATAATTTGGGTAAAATTTTTGAAATTTTTTCCCAAATTAGGCCAGATCATTAGTTTTAAATAGATTTTAAAATAATAATTTTAAGTCTGAATAAGAATATATCGATCGGATGCCGGCTTACACTTTTAAATGAGTTGTAATATGGATAAAATTTTTTTATTTTATTCCATGTTAGGCCAGATCGTTATTTTTAAATGAATTCTATATTAAAAATTAGATAAGTTTATATATAAGAGTATATTATAACGATCAGATGCCAGCTTATATTTTCATATAAGTTATAATTTGGATAAAATTATTACTAATTTTATCCCAAATTAGGCCAGATCATTAGTTTTATAAAATATTATTTTTATTATCCGTGCTAATTTATTTCTGATCGGATGCCGGCTAACAATTTATTGTTAGCTATAATTTGGGTAAAATTTTTGAAATTTTTTCCCAAATTAGGCCAGATCATTAGTTTTAAATAGATTTTAAAATAATAATTTTAAGTCTGAATAAGAATATATCGATCGGATGCCGGCTTACACTTTTAAATGAGTTGTAATATGGATAAAATTTTTTTATTTTATTCCATGTTAGGCCAGATCGTTATTTTTAAATGAATTCTATATTAAAAATTAGATAAGTTTATATATAAGAGTATATTGTAACGATCAGATGCCAGCTTATATTTTCATATAAGTTATAATTTGGATAAAATTATTACTAATTTTATGTCAAATTAGGCCAGATCATTAGTATTAATTAAATAAATTTTATTTGAAACAAAATTTATGTTAGAATATATTGTATTGATCAGATGCCGGTTTACATTTTTATGTAAAATATAATTTGTGAATAATTTATTAAATTATCTCAAATTAGGTCAGGTCATTAAATTTAAATTAATTTTATATTATAAATATTGTGTTTTTTATTTGTCAGAGCAGATATGAAGAGTAGCACGATTATTATTCTATATTTTAAATGTTCATTTTTTAATTAATTTTTTTTTATAAGTAACGGAGTCTGCCTTATCTTTGTAGATAATGCAGTTATCTTTATATGAAGATCGCGCTACTCATCATTTCTCCTTAAATATTTATTTTTCTCGCCGTCAGATGTCATCAATAGTGGTGGCATCTAAAAAGAACATGGCGGCGTCCATACCAAAATTCTACTACCGTTACCCCTTAAGGTTGGCCAAGTGGTTGTACTAAACATTGTCGTGTCGTGCCACCTGGTTGCGACAAGGCTCATCGTAGAAATTGTGAATAAAACAGATTTCCTAAATAAATGTAACGAAAATCCAATAGATGGCGGATACATGTGCATTTTTAAGTTTAATATAATTTTCGTAGTATTAGAGAGCTCCCTGTGAAAGCATACATTTTTCTCTAGTAAATAATGTGTACTCCATTACACAAGTCATATATATAACATTTACAATAATAAATTTTTTATTAAAAAATATCATTATTCGATCGATTATTTAATAAAACTTCGTCCACCTCAGCACGGAGAGACTAAAATTATTAATACAAAAAAAAATAAAATATAATCAGGATTCGGTCAATTATAATATAAATATTAAAGATCTGTAAATAATAGTCTAGGCTCATCGTAGCTACAATGGCCCGATATTGTTTGCAAATAATAATTGTTATGTGCTCTGCTAGATATAATGTAGAAATAAGGGCTTGTAAATAATTTACGAAAAACACCTTGGCACAGATAACCCGGTATTATTGATAAAAACCGTTTAACCCGTCAGCACTCACGTTATAAGCATTTTGCTCACGCTCGATTTAAAACAATGAAAACTTTTTCTTTTCAAATGGAAAGGGTAGATGAAATTTTTTCTACCTTCGAGTAATTTTACCTATTTTCAAATTATGAACTTTTGAAATGCTTTAATATTATATATGTTTTATAAAAAAAATATTTTTCCCATGCGCGTCGGAAATTGTGAGCATTCTTCTCATCACGAGATTATAGGTGTAACAAAAAAAAATTTACTTTCGGTAACGTTCGGGCTAGTTCGTGTATCTTCGTAACTGTATAGCTGCCCGGCCGCATGCAGATTAAACGTGAGCAAATCTCTCATCACGAGAGTAAATATTACCGAAAAGTTCACGTGAGTGCTGACGGGTTAATTAGCGTTAAGTCAATTATATTACAAAGTTAAAAGGTTTTAAAATTTTTAACTATACCCTTCTTAACGTGAATGACCCCATATTATTGTTTGAATAAATTTGTCACATACTCAGACAAGTATTATTCATTTTATAATATGGAGTATTAAGAAACATAAACAAAGTGGGAATAACTTCAATCCCGGTCTTTTATATACAGCTCTCAAACCAACTGTATAGTCAGAAACGTATGCATGCTCCTCTTCTTCTGTCACTTTTACTGCCTATACAAATTAGACTATTGTTTTATCATTTTATTAAGACAAAACCATTACTTATGAATTTTAATGAATAGTAATTATTAAAAAAAAAATATGTTATACAATCAGTACCAGAGCAGTTATCCCATTGAAATGAATAATTATTAAAAATTTATAGAAAATGTCTCGGCACGGATGGCTCGGAATTTTCTATAAAATACCGTATTATTATGAATATAAGGCGAAGTAATGGATAAAAAATTATATTTTTTTATAAATTTAACATCGCTTATCGTATACCTTGACTAAGGGGGAATTATTTATTGGGAATAAAAATTAATTTGTATCAGACCAATCATGGAAGAAAAATTAGAGTTGGTATTATTAACGATAGAAAACACTTTGGCATGGATAGCCCGGTAACATAAAGAAAAAAAATTAGGAAGACGGTTGAACCTAAAGGCCATCCCTGCAACTTCTCGCTCATTTTATACTTAAGCGGTCAAAATTACGCAGTACGTTTTTGAGCTCTTCAAGCTCAAAACTCTAATAGCAGTTTAATAAAACACAATTTTTTGAATTTTCTAACGGCAATAACTTTTGAATGAATGAACCGATTTTCACGTGGTTGTCGGCATTCGATGCAGTTTTTGAAGCCCCATGAGGAATCTTCAAGTTTAAACCAAAAAAAGGTTTTTTTGGTTTTCTTTCGACAACGATAACTTAAAAACGAATAATTTTTCAAAATTAACAAAAAATTACTTGGCACGGATGACCCGGAATTTATTATTAAGAACAAAAAATTTAATAGTTCCCGAATGTTTATTGAATAAAAATGAAGGGTTACTGATGACTTATAAAGTAAAACTTTTTCACAAATAATATTATTAATAATTCTAACGTTTAACTTTAAAACAGAAGGTGTACTACTACTAAAAATAAGAAAACGTAATATCTATCTGATAAAAGTCAATTTTATTGTAAGTATTAATAATTATTCAGAAATTACAGAAAATTTTTTGGCACGGATGGCCCGGAATTAGTTATTAAAAACTAAAAAATATGGTTCCAGGTTACTTAATGAATAGAAATAGTCATGAAAGATTTGTAAAGAAAAACTTTTTCACAATTGTCTTGGTAGTAAAATGGAAGAATAGAAATATTATATACCCGGCTAAATTGTCATAAGGAGTCAGGATCAAACTCGACTTAGCCCACCTTGCCATATTTTAATATAATTCGATTTATTTTAACTAATATAAAATCGACTTAAACAATATTATAATTATAAATAAAAATTATTTTTTTATGTTCAAGTTTAACCTTGGAACAGGTGGTGCACTACTACTAAAAATAAGATAATGTAATACTTATCCGATAAGAGGTCAATTTTATTGTAAAATTTAATAAATTTTCAAAATTTACAAAAAATTTCTTGGCACGGATGGCCCAGAATTAATTATTGATAACAAAAAAATTAATAGTTCCACGATTATTAGGAAATAGAAATTAAGGGTCTCCAAATAGTTTTCTTAGTTTGAAAATGTACACTCAAATTTTTATTTCATTCAAATAATTTTGATTGCTTATTAAAAAATAATAACTAATTTAAATTTCATATTTTCTTATTGTAGTCCATGTTTGGTCCTCTAGAAAAAATTCTAGTACATTTTTCCGTGTACTATTGTAATTTTATTATTTAAAAAATAAACAACATTCCTTGTTAAAATACATTGTTACTTGTTAAAAAAAAAAAATAATGAATCCACGTTTAACTGTAAGTTTTAATGAAACTGATCCTTTCCGAATATAACAGTTTATTATTTAGAAGATCAAGATAGAATCTTGCGTAAGAAAGGTAAGGGGGGGGGGGGGTTCGAGAAATCTTACGTATACTTACATGGGCGGAGGGGGGGGGGCAAAAGTCACCAAAAATTGTCCTTACGTAATTAAGAAATGGCCCTTAAGGAGTCAGGATGAATCCTAAGCCCACCTTGTCATATATTAAAATAATATTATTTATTATTTATGTATAATAATTTATAATAAAAAATATTATTAATGTTTCCAGTAAACACGTTTACGTCAAAGTGACATCAAAATGATATTACGCTATGTCAGGATTTACGTAATATATAAGTCACGAATGAGACACATGTGACTCATTATTCCACACTTCTTGACGTAAGACTTTTACGTAATAAATATGACGTACGTATGATGTCCACTTGACATCATTATTACCTAACTGACGTTAAGCTGACATAACAATGATGTCATAGAGATGTCAAGCTGTTACCGAATTTCTTACTTGCATATGACGTAGAATTGACTCCATCATGACTTATCTGACGTTAAGCAGACATAATAATGATCTCATAGCTACGTCAAGTTGTTTCTAAATTGCTTACGTAGATGTGACTTATAATTCACTTAATGATAGTGATGTCTACTTGCTTCCGAATAATTGTAATCATATATAACAAGTGTAATAATCATATATAAGACATCGCCTAAAATAATACCAGGTGAATTTTTTCATGTGTGTAAACTATAAAAAAAGAAAGACAACGCGATGAAAAAAGTTTAAATAGACAGTTGTTTTTTCAGACAAACTCATTAACGACCTTTAAGCATTTCAATGGTAAGCAATGAAATGGAGTATAATTATTTCTGAATGACAAACTATTTATTGATACTCAACTTTGACAAAATTTCGTAAAAATGACTTGCTTCAATTATTTTGTGAAACATAAGATCACATTGATTTATTTAAATTAAAATAAGGTAAATAAACTTCTTATTAATTAAGTATTGCACACATTTTTAAATGAACTCATTGGTTATTTTTATAAGAAAAAATAAATCATATTTTCTGTACTTTAGTGTAATAATGACAATCCATAAAGTAAAAATTTCAACAATCACAAGTTTAATTAGAGAATTTATCAATCAGTCATGGTAATATAAAAAAAAATATTTGTACTTTTTGGATTGTACATTTGTACATAAAATTTTTGTAAATTATTTAAAACATGACTTTTTTTTAATTATCTAGTCAACAATAATATTTTATTTTAAAGAATAAACTTTTTGTTTTTCACTGTGATCATGACAATCCAAAAAGTGAAAATATCAACAATCACAAGTTTAAATAAAGAATTTTTTAATCAGTCATTCTAATACTGAATAAAATATTTTCACTTTTTAAATTGTACATTTGTACATAAATTTTATGTAGATTATTCATCACATGACCATTTTATAATTATCTAGTCATCAACAATATTTTGTTTTAAAGAATAAAAAAATCTTTTTTTTTTTGCTGTAATCATGACAATCCAAAAAGTGAAAATATCAACAATCAAAAGTTTAATTATAGAATATTTTAATCAGTCATACTAATACTAAATAAAATATTTTCACTTTTTGGATTATATACTAGTATAAATCTTACATTGAATGGATATAGTGTGAATTTGCTTGAATTCACTTACTCGGGAAACTTGTTAGTTCTTATGATTCGGTATTGTTATTGTTTGGAGGCTTAGTTTTCTTTTCGACTTGTTTTGGTTCATACCATTCAGTATATTGAAGCGATTGTCGTCATCTTCTTCAATTTCCAAGTCGGATGGAACATGATTTTTATTATTCTTATCGTTTTTAAAACCAGCGGTTCTTGACTTGTCTTCAAAATGTTCTTGCATTGATTGAACATCATTAGTTTCATTCATTTTACGCACAGACGACAATGTTTTTGCAGCAAACGGAATCTTTGTCTGATTTTCAATTGCAGGGATCACAGGCATTGGAGGCATTTGAGGAGCTGTAAAGCGAGACCGAGATGTGATATTGCACAATTTTTTCGTTAAATAAAGGTACACCAAATATAATTTCTTCTTACCTGATTTATTTGTCCTATCATTGCTGTCATTATCAGAACTGTCAAATACTATGTTGTTTTTTTATTTAACAGCAGCCGCAGCAACAGCAGTAGGTCGCTTCGATCTAAATCCTCTTCCCAATGGTTTTTCGGTCGTTGACTCATATTCCGAATCTTCGGCAGCTTTTCTTGCTGCAGCCAGAGTATCTAGATATAAATAATTATAATAATTATGCAATTATCCATTATTACGTAATTATTTTGTAATTTTTAATTAGCAGGTCTAAAAATTTAATTATATACCACAATATCTTAGAATCTCAACTTCATGAATAGGCCAATCATCATTTGGTTCAACTCTCTGTTTTAACAATTGCTGTAGATTTTTAGCGAATGAGGGTGGCCATTGACACCGTCTTTTTTCCTTCAGGATCATTGTAATTTTGAAGCCAATTGCTCGGAATTTCAGAATACGAGTCTTGTCCAACAAAAAAAACTGCTGCATATGGTTTTGCCATAGTCTTGTTCACTATAAAAACGTAAATATTTTTTCAAAAATCACTTTGCATTACTCAGAGCATCAGAAATTTATTTAAAATTGATATTTCTTTAATATTACAGCCTGTATTATTTGTAATAATACAGACATAATTGACAGTGGGATTATTTTTCATCTTTAAATAATAAGATAATATCAAAAATATGTTTTTATTGGATGAAAATTGCGTATGTTATGTCTATTTAATTTATATTTACATTTATTTATTAAAAATTCTAATATTGAACTGGTGCAACATGCTTATTTAAACAAATTTTAGGTTAAAATCTTAAGTAATATTTTCACGATTCTTACACACGTAAAAAAGTACTTACACTTAGTTTACCATAAAAACAATAATAAACAATTGATGAATTATTTATTTTTCATTTATTTATTTTAAATAAATAAAAATATTTTCTTTATCAAGCAACACGAGACACTTAACGCGGTATATAATTTTTAGTGTGGCTAAGTCAAACTAGTAACAACGGTAATGAGTACTGCGCATGTGTAGCCCGCACTTTTTATGCTACCAAAATTTTTTTTGCTGCATTTATAAAAAACTGCGAAACTAATTCTTTCAAACTATTTTGTAGACACAACTATACAAGCAACTGATTAGAATACTTTAATTAAAGCATTTATGTAAGGTTTATAAAAAAAAACTTATTATGCAGCTAATTTACGCGGGTAAACAGTGATGGACTAATACTCTGGATATTGATACTGGGGGCAAGCAAAAAATTTTTTAACCCAAGCGTCACATAAAAAATTGTTGACTTTTTGGTAAATTTTATTTAACAAGAAGTCAAAAATTAATAATTGTCAACTTACATTCAACAAAATATTACCAAAGAAACTTTTGTGTCGCTTGGGAACTTCGTCCTATAAAAATGCATTTTTCATGCTGCCCTAGAGTAGATAAACAGGGGGACTTTACCCCCTCGGTAAAACAGATTGTGGGTTCTGATCCGAACTATTTACCGACGAATGATAAGCGATATTTGTGATTTTCGATAGATATCTGTTTTACCAACGGTCGGTAATTTACCACCGGCCGATAATGCGCTACCTGCCTTTTTTAATCGACTGTCGGTGTTAGGGGGGAGGGTAAGCCTGCCATTTCGGGCCGACGTAAGTCCGCCATTTCTGGCTGACTCAGTCTCAGCCCTTTATTACTATTTTGCAATCTCAATTACGTTTTAATTTTTTTGGGGTATAGTATGATCACCCCTTCTTCATATCTTGATGGTTAAATTTCCTTGTAAAGTGGGGATCATCAAATAATTATCTCATGATTTTACATCTTTCTGTTCAGTCTATTTTGATTGTTCTTGTGAGCTTCAAATATTAGCACAATGGAATACATAATTGATTTTAATGGTTTCATTATACCAGATGGTGTGTTTGTTGTTAAAGAAATATGTGTAATACAAGTTCATAATGAATCCTTGACTTACAATGTCTACGATTGCGAGCATTATGTGTTTCGTCCACCTGATAAATACATCAATGCATTGATCATGCGTGAAAATCAAGATCAAGACGGAAATAAATATGGTATTTTGTGGGATTATGGTGCATCACCTTATGAATTTTTCGAACAAAAACTCAAGGCTTGGGTGCAAAATGCTCGCTATTTTTACGTTCTTGGATCTCAAAAACACAAGTAGCTGGAACATCTAATTGGTAATGCTGTTCTATTCATTGATATTGAACACATGAGATTTCATTCACCCGACAATGTAGAAGATTTCGCGAAAGTGAGGTGTCCGATTCGTGAGTTTTATTCTAAAAGACGGAGGTTCGCATGTGCATTTCAAAATGCACAACAACTCAAGCATTGGTTTATGGACTATTGGGGAGTTAAACCATCTTATGAAAAATCAGTGCAAATATTTTATCAACTGGCTGATCTCCGTAAAATGCACCCTCTTGACATTGCTTGTCTGGATGATCATTTTATATTGAGATTTGCCAAGAATCAAATTTGCCATGTTTGGCACAAATTATCAATTGATTTGCAAAATAATGAAAAAATTATGGATTATAAATTTTGTGTTAAACATCATAAAGGAGGATGCGTAGACTGGGACATATCAGGAATTTATATTTATCCATATCAAAAAGATTGTTATACTTTTAATTCTAATAAATAAATATCTCTGACTTAAAAAATTTGTTAACATGTCTTATTTTAGGTTATGTTTTTTGTTAATCTTATAATTGTTTGATAATTTTTTATGGAATATCTTAAGAGTTATGAATAATTTAACCATCATTTTAATGAAAATTATTTATTTTTTATTGAAAAATGTTTTTTAATTAGTACAGGTTCTATAATTTTACTTAATTATTCAATTTTCAGCTGAAATAATTTTTTTCTTAGTACAGGATCTATAACTTTACGTGTCCTTTTAATTCTTTTTCTGAATCTCTCTCTATCTTTAGCTACTCTTTCCCATTCTCCTTGTCTTGCAAGTTGATATGCTGAAGCCCAAACATGCATGTAATGCATATTCGGTATCAAATTAAATCTAACAGTCATTGTTTTGTTTTACATTAATTTTCGCACAGTGTTGCTTATAGGCTTATATTCAATAATACGATCGTGAATAATTAGACAATACGCAGTTGTATTGGCTGGAAATGGAGCTAATGATTTGAATTCCAATCTAATATCTACTGGTCCAGATTTTATAGCCTCGTTTTGCTTGGAGCAGTCGATGACACAAAGTGGTGCTTCTTCTAAGAATTTTTTCTTAGTCAATATCGGTTCTGCTTCTTTATTGTAGTATGACGTTTGAAAGTTCGAGTACATATCATATAATAAAGCATACTGGTTGTTATTTATATTCAGATTCAAGTCCCCATAAGGATAGCTTTGAGAATTCAAAAATAGCTTGATGTTTCGAATCTGGCAATGATCAAATTTACTGGAATTCTTTTTAGCATCATTCTTTCTTGCTGTTTGGAATCCAAGAATCACACAACGCGGCTTCTCTAGCTGTGTTGAGGTTTTGACAGCCCAAATTTAATTTGAAGTTGCAGGTAACAATGGATATTCATATAATTCCCAAGTTCTGAAACTTATTGGAATAGCTGGATCGCCAGTAATATAATTCAATGTTTGGATTTTTTCTTTGTCTGATGGTGTTATGTATGGCATGATCCCTTCAATTTTTTGAAGAGTAACTTTTACATTTTCTGCTGCTGCGTTCGTTTGTATATAAGCATTAATATCAGTATTAGCTATTGTAAGAATGATTTCAAGCTGAACATTCATTAGAATTTTCAAATAATCTTCTGCGAAGCCACACAATATATTCAGTGGAATGGATAAATCAAAGTATCCTTCTTCATTGGTGACTTCAGTTCCATCATTTATATACCAGCCGGAATTTTCTAAACTGCTTAATTGATTTGGACTGAAAGACAAATATCCTTTCATCGTACTGGTGATACCAACATTGGTATTTCGATCAATTTCAACACCATTCATCAATAAACGGAATTCTTTAATCATGTGACCAATGCTACCCAGAACCAATTTTTGTATCAAAAACTATACCCATTATTAAGTAGTTTTTACATGTAATCTGATAGTATTAATGTCACCTCTAAAGTTCACTAATTTTCCGTCCTGATCAACTATTCGAAGTCTCACATTGTGTATAGCGTTTGCGACGACTGGAAGGTAAATGACGTGTGTTGGTACTTCAACAATCTTTAATTCTAGTGGAACACCTGGAAAAAATTCATGAATTGTGTGAACTTTGTATTCATTTATATATGCACCTGATGTGATATTACATTCAATTCTTAGAGCGTTGAGTTTCAATATGGTTACAGGCAGATCTGATGAATAAGTTTTGTGAGGTTCAAGGAGACGGTTTGTGAAACCCAATAGTTGACCATCAGAATCTTTAGGTCTAAAGTCAATAAACTGATCACATGTTACGTCCTGGGATGACACAAATGTAATCAACTGCTTGTTTGTACGGTCAGACAACTAAATGCCTTTACCCTGGGAGTGGCAGTCACACTTATTGACAGATCTCTTTGATTTAGAAACTTATTGACTAATTAACACTAAGGGATGACCATCAGAACCGGTTGGAAAAAGGAAAAGAGGAGAAAATGAAATATTAAAGAAAGAAATTAAATATTTACTTACGATTTGAATAATATTAAATAGGTGTTTTATTTATAACTGGTACACTCAGGATGTTATTACGGAACACTTCTCTACCGGGTTGTTACGATTGGAATTGGTCAGTGAGTCATTGCGTGAAGTTGAATTTTAGGTCGTCTTCGTTGTTGAAGGTGATGTCGCAACGAACTTGGCGTTGATTCGTCTAGAAGTTGGAGATGTTGAAACTGGAGAGTGGAGGCGTTGAAACTGGAAGGTCCTCCGATGTTGAGTGCGCGAGACACTAAGTTGATTGTCAACTTCAATGCTGAAGTTGATGAATGATGGAGTCTAATTCGATATTTACTCTTTTGTATTTAATTTTAATTTTCGAAATCGATGCTTGATTTCAGTAGAAATAAATAAATGTCGATTAGAAATTGAAATTTAGTTGATTGGAATCTTATTCAAGACAAAAGAGTTCCCGAAATTGTACTGTACTACACTTTGTTGAGAGCTTCCTCTTAGTTTAAAAGCTCCTGACGCACTGGCCTAATCTTAGTTTAAAAGCTCCTGACGCACTGGCACTGGCAGTCCGATGCTTGCTTTTTATAATACTGCTAAGGGATGGATTTTGTTCTGGAATATTCCTCAGGTGACACACTTTAGAATGGTGTGGGGTACCACTGCTGTGAATTCTGTAATTGTGTTCGTCTTGTTGTTGGGAGACCTTAAATTTTAGCGTGAAGCTCCCTACTGTGTTTTCTGTGCTCCTGTTCTCGTCAGTCGCGCAAACGTTGTTTCGACCTGTGTTTATTTATTTTCCGGCGCTCCTTTTAATCGATTTCAACCCCTGTTCTTCTTTTATTTTCTTAAATCCTGATCCTTCTATTTCAATTGTCTTACAGTAGGAATATTTTGTATTACTCATTAAATTGACCAAAGTTTCCATTGTAGTACCTGTTCTTCTTTTACTTTCTTAAATCCTGATCCTTCTATTTTAATTGTCTTGCAGTAGGAATATTTTGTATGACTCATTAAATTGACCAAAGTTTCCACTCGTAACATCACATTTAATCTCACTTTTCAATTCATTGTTATTGGCTTTAATATTGATCCTGATTTTCGGTAATGATTTTCGTATGTAACTTTCAATATCTGTAATTTCATAACTACCTGTTGGTATAGTTAGAATTTTATTATCAACAGAGAATGTATTTTCATCACTCTTTGTGATTTCCATGAATTCCTCAGAACTATTTGTTGGAAATGTCACTTCATTATTTAGAACAGAATTTATACTATCATCATTTTTTGTAATTATTGCAACATTTCTTTTCGACTTTTTTGTTTTTTTACTATTTACTTTTTCACTAGTAATATTATTTTTATTATCTCCTACGTTGTCCTCTGAATAAGACACATAAAATTTATTAGCACCAACATCTATATTAGGTATTGAATTAAATGTCAGTAACTCTACAAACCCCAACACATAATTTTTAGCTGGTGATAATTCAATCGGTGGGAAATAGTTAGCTTCCAGCACTGAGGATGATCCAGTCAGTGTTAACGTAAATGACTCAGCCATGTCTGATGAGTTAAATAGTGAGTCACTTTAATTTATATTGTCCAGCTAAAAATTTAAGGCATAAATGTCCACATATAATTGAGTCAAAATTTTGATATCTTTCATGATTATATTTTACGCTACCAACATCGAGATAATCCATAAGGTCTTGGGGTGGCTGTAAATTACCAAAACTGTCAAAATAAATTACATTATTACCAATTTTTTTGTATGCCACCCAATGAGTACCTGGTCCATCTTTATCATCTAGATTGATAATTGCTGATTCATTGCTTCTAGGTCCAGATTTTGGTAAGTCATTTCTCATAAAAACTCCACGGAAATTTGGAATTTTCAAAACCTTAACATATTTCAGTATATCGACATTTGTTAATGCTCGATGTGGTAGCTCTACTTGTTTTTTGTCATCTTGCATCCTTTGCCTGTAGGATACGGTCTCAAATATAATCCCATACCACGTCTGTATGGTCTTAAATATAAACCTTTACCCATGACTATCTCTTCTATCTTCATGTTATGACGTGTGGCTTCTTCCAATTGTTTTTTAGCGGCATTTGCATCATTTACACTTTTTGCAATTCCTGCTGCCCCACCAGCGAGAGACCCAATAGCAGAGAGCCCCGCAAAAATTGGAATCAAAAATGGAAGTACTCCTCCTATTTTTGATGGGATTGGTAAAATACGAGGCACTTTGACATTTTTCTTACCGCCAGATTTTTTCACCGCTTCACGAGCTCCTTTGAGTGCTGATTTTATAGGATCTCCACCTGCTTTCATAGACTTTTTAGCCGCTGTTACAACTTTTGTTAGCGCTACTTGAAGTTTCTTGCTCATTTTTCTTTTTTTGCTACTTTTTTTACCAACTTTTGTTCTTTTACTGGATTTCTTCAGCCCCATTCCAAATCTTCTCTTAACATTAATTATTTTATTAACAGTCCATGCAGCAGCTTTTTCTCCAATACCAGAGTCTGCTGCTTTAAATCTTTGCCAGGCTTTTTCAGCTAATACTTTATCAGCCTCGTGGCGAACTTCTAAATTATCTCGATTGGTAGAGTAGGCAATATCGTGCTCTTTACACGCAGCGTCTAAAGGATTAATTCCATGATCTCTACGAACTAATCGTTTCGCTAGCTTTGTACCAAGTCCACAATACTGATAACCTGGGATATGAAGTTCAACTGGTAACTTGTTGATAAGATTATTTATGAAGCCTTTACCACGTTTACTCTTCATAACGATACCATCACAACTGGTCCAACAATTTTATAAAAGCTGGTATTTATACCTGATTAGTGAAGTCGATGGTGCAGCTTTGAGACATGAACTTCAAAAAACAAAAAAATGAGTTGCCTGTGATCAATTTTGATCAAATTGTTCTTGGTACAGGAACAAAAAAAATTAAAAGACACAGTTCTTTATTACCAAATAGTGTACGCGCAGTGTTTTGCGGACCATCAAACTGTGGAAAAACGAACGTTCTGTTGTCTCTCATCACACATCCAAACGGTTTGAGATTTGATAATATCTATCTTTATTCAAAGTCTCTGAACCAACCGAAATACAAATTTCTAGCATCTTTGTTAAAACCTATTAAAGATATTGGATTTTATACATTTGATGAACATGAAGCGATAGTGACACCTGATGATGTAAAGCCTAACTCATTGATGATATTTGATGATGTTGCATGTGAAAAACAAGATCACATCAGAGATTACTTCTGCATGGGTCGACACAAAGGTGTAGACAGTTTTTATCTTTGCCAAACTTATACACGTATACCAAAACATTTAATTCGAGACAATGTTAATTTTCTGGCATTATTTCGTCAAGATGAAATGAATTTAAAGCATGTATACGATGATCATGTAAATTCAGATATGTCATACAATTTATTTAAAGATTTGTGTTCAGTTTGCTGGAATGATGGGAAGTATGGCTTTGTAGTCATTGATAAAGATAGTGAGTTGAATAGTGGAAGATATAGAAAAGGTTTTGACTGTTTTATCAGTATAAATTGACCAACATTCAATTAATTATAGTCATAGATGCTGTAAGTATCACTGCACCAACATGAAACCTGAAGAAATTACAGAGCGAAAAGATATTTTACGTCAAATATCTCAGGTTAGTGATGCTATTAGACAAAAGCATAAATTGTTGAAAATGGGAAAAGATACCACCGAAAAAAATCTGGATGAACTATTTAAGCCCGTAGTAACACCACTGCAAAGCCTAATTGAATCATCAACGAAAAAATTTAAGCAAGAAGAAACTGAAAATAAAATCAAAGAAGAAAATAAACTTGCATTGGTTGAAAAAACACAAAATGATGAAATAACTAAGTATGATAGTTTAATAACAGATGATGACACAGCTAACAGTAAAATTGATGAAAAGCAAATATCTCCTATAAATACAAGTACTCCAACTAAACCGAATTTATTTACCAAATACTTGAATAATTTAAATAAAAAGCATCCTACGATTGATTTAAGATATGGTGTGCGTAAAAAAAACCATGAATTATATATAGGTGATTCAGCTGTAAAATTTATTGGTAATACTATTCATATAAAGGATAAAACCTATCCAAAACTGAAGGTTTATTGGAGTTAGTATTCCAAAAATAACCACAAGATTCACTGATCACTCAAGATGATTTACAAAAATATTTTGAAATTATGGAGTTTACAAATATGCACAAAAAAAATTATAAACCAGATAATGGTATTTATCGAGATTATTCTCAAAAGTATGAGAAATATATTGCTGACTATCTTGCTAAATATACTGGCGAAGGATTACCAAAATTTATGATAGCAAAAAAACGAAAGGCACACATGGATTATGTTTACTGGGATGATCCAAATGAATTGGTTGACAGACTACATTTGCTTATGGCATCTCAAGCTGCTCGTAATTCAAGCCACACCAATGAAATTATTTCAATTATTGAAGAGTTGAGTGAAGCTGGAGTTATATATTAGCAACAGTATAAAATATTTTTTTATTCACTGGTTATCTGTCAAAGTAAACAGAACAATGAGCATTGATATATTTGGACGATCGTTGAAAAATGGTGTTGGAGTTAGCGGACCACCAGAACCACGTGGACAAGGTTTCAAAATAACTACTGATGAACAATATGATATAGAGAATAGGAGACTGTGTAATGTTGATAATCCTATAAGTGTTAACGATGCAGCAACTGTATAATTTGTAAAAAAGAGAACTGTCTGTAATGTATAACAGTTTCATGACAGAACAATCAGAAGTCATTTCACATTTGCACTCCCAAGTGGTAACGTTAGAGACTTCATTTAATTTATTAAAAAAAGAAAATGAAGAATTGAAAGTGATAATAAAACGACAGAAGCATAAAAAAGAATTAATTACTGACAAGGAAACTCTCTCCGGTGTCCCCCTCCGATTTTGATGAAACTGAGATATGTTATTCTCCGTCGAAATCTAAGAGACACGTATTTTTTTTTATCTGCGGAAAAACATTTCTAAGGGGTGAAACTACCCCTCAAACGTTAGCCTCCAAAGGGGTGTTTTTCAAGTTTCGCATACTTGCAGTTTAAATAATCGAATGGGACCAATTGCATAATTTTCAGGGTGGAAAATCATGAAAAATGCTTTTGGTTTTATAATAAAACAATGGATAGAACAAAAGTTATGAGGGTTGAAAATCACAAAACTTTTATAAAAAAAAAACTATTTGATGGATTTCAACGAAACCAACGGCAATCGGAAGAGGAAAAAAAAGTAGAGAATACGTCTTTCGGGGTTTTTCCGAAAAATTAAGTTTAGGGGGTGAACATCCCTTAAGCATATCTACAGTGACCACCAAGAAAATATCGTTTTTTATATTAATTTTGATATGAATTCATCAATAATAATTTTTTCGTACATTTCTAGCATTTAGAAAATAATAATAATATTATATCTTAATATTTTACTTACTTGTTTACTTCGCATCCCAAACTTTATTTTGTGTATCGGGACATCAAATATTACAAATGTCATTCAATGTGAATCTGCTTTGGAAAAAAAAAAAAAAAATCAAAAATGCTTATAATAATTTATTATAATCATAATAATCATTCATCGTTATCTCATACAAAAGAAGAGATAATTATATTTTTAGTATATATGAGTCAGTAATGTGAAAAACAACATAGTATAAATAAATGTATCATTTCGAGATTAGTTTAGTTACTGCGATGTACTTCATCTTTTATAATTCAATATTATAATCGTGTTTTTTTTTTTTTTTTATTAGTGAATAATTTAAAATTGTACGAAAATCTTTATTTTAGTACATAGAGCAAAATGAAAGTCAATCCTATAAATGTTATAAGACTACTCTTAACAACATTTCAAGTCATGAACATTCCAGAATCGCCAGTAAATGACGAAGGAATACAAATCAAAGAAAGTTTTGAAAATATTTTACTCAATGCTATGGACGAATACTCCGGATTCGAAATGGTCGAAGAAAGTTCTTTGCATTTCCAAGAACCGTATAAAGATTGGACGATGGAAGTCGTGGAAGATAAAGAGTGGGCAAATGCACTAGTTGATCAAGAAACACCTATCGACGAATGCACTAAGGATGTTGAAGATTTATCTTATGAATATAAATTGAAAGCCGTCGAGTACTGGCGTAGTGGCAAAAAAAGAAATTCAAGTTTAGACAGTGTTAGACAAAAATTTAGAAAGGTACAATCTGTGCGACAGTTACGAAGATGGGCTCATACTTTAAATCAGGGAGGGACTTATAAGGAAAAATTAGCAAGAATTTGTGAATATACATTACAAAATTTCAAAGCAGCTATAGATGCAGGTTTAATCATACATGATTGTGACATAAAAAGCTGGGCCTTACAAGCTCAAAAAGAAATTGGTGCGGAAGATTTCCGTTTTAAAGCATCAACAAAGTGGATCGCGTCATTCAAAAGAGCACATCGCATCGTATCAAGAAAAATAAATAAGTTTATCACGTCCAAAACCATTGAAGATAGTAAATCATTAAAACAGCAAGCTGAGGAATTCGTCAATAATGTAAAACAAAAAAATTAAAATTTATGAATTAGCAAACGTATATAATTCAGATCAAAGTGGTTTTCAGTTGGAAATGCATTCCGGTCGAACTTTAGCTGTTGAAGGAGAGAAGCAAGTAGAATGTCTTGTACAATCTGTTACTTCTACTACTCATAGTTACACAGTTCAACCAACTGTATCCGCTGATGGAAAGCTTTTATCCCCACTTTTTTTGGTACGAATTATTCTTTATTTTTTTTTCTGGATTGCGCATAAGTTGTTGTTGATACAAATAGTTCATATTTTTTAATTTTCAGATCATTTCAAAATTTGGTTGGAGAAGGTATTTTTTCCAAATGTGGGCCCAAAATCTTTATTACTAATTGACTCATGGACTGGGCATTGTCCTCAAGTTGTACAAAGCGTTAAACCAACAAATAAAGATACTGAAGTAATGATCTTACCAAAAGGTACAACTGGGAAAATTCAACCGCTTGATGTTTTTGGATTCCGAGTATGGAAAAATTTTGTTCGATATTTTTCGGATCGTACAGTTTTGATGAATTTGGACATAAACTTGCATTTACGAAATAACATTATAAAATTACAATCACTTACACATATCCAATTGTCATCTCCTCGGTACATAAATTTATTCAAGTACTCGTGGTTCAAAAGTGGCTACACAGAAGTAAAACCAAATGAGTTCGAAAATCCTGTGGATTTTGCATTTCACGGATCATGCAATTCTCATTGTGAGGTTCCTGGTTGTCAAAATATAGCAATTATCCGCTGTTCATGGTGCAAAAAGTCGTTGTGTTTTCAACATTTTTTTCATAAACATCACGATTGCAAAACATATATTGAATAGATCTGCATATGACAAAATGATGAATTTAAGTATTAAATTTCATAAACATCAGAAATATTAAATATTTTTGTAAAAAATCATTTGTAAATTATTTTTAAATTTAATTTGATTATAGTAAAGCATATATTGTAAGCATTTTTTCTTTTTTCTTTTTTTTCCAAAACAGATTCACATTACATGACATTTATAATATTTGATGTCCCGATACACAAAATAAAGTTTGGTATGAGAAGTAAACAAGTAAGTAAAATATTAAGATATAATATTATTATTATTTTCTAAGTGCTAGAAATGTACGAACAAATTATTATTGATGAATTCATATCGAAATTAATATAAAGAACGATATTTTCTTGGTGGTCAATGTAGATATGCTTAAAGGATGTTTACCCCCTAAACTTAATTTTTCGGAAAAACCCCGAAAGACATATTCTCTACTTTTTTTTTCTCTTCCGATTGCCGTTGGTTTCATTGAAATCCATAGAATAGTTTTTTTTTTATAAAAGTTTTGTGATTTTCAACCCTCATAACTTTTGTTCTATCCATTGTTTTATTATAAAACCAAAAGCATTTTTCATGATTTTCCACCTTGAAAATTATGCAATTGGTCCCATTCGATTATTTTAACTGCAAGTATGCGAAACTTGAAAAACACCCCTTTGGAGGCTAAACTTTGAGGGGTAGTTTCACCCCCTAGAAATGTTTTTCCGCAGATAAAAAAAAATACGTGTCTTTTAGATTTCGACGGAGAATAACATATCTCAGTTTCATCAAAATCGGAGGGGACACCGGAGAGAGTTTCCTTGTGAGAATACTCAACGAATAAAGAAACTGGAAGCTATAATCAATGGAGGAGAAAAAATCAGTGATAGCACAGGAACTTCATAAGCCAGCTCGAAGAAATTATCTACATCGTCATTTTGATATTCGTGGAATTGATGAAACTTGGCAAGCTGACTTAGTGGAGATAATCCCATATGCGAGCGTGAATAAAGGATAAAAGTATTTACTAACAATTGTAGATACATTTTTAAAGTTTGCGTGTGCGGTTCCAATCAAAAGGAAGACAGGTGTTGAAGTCACCAGTGCTATGAAGTCTGTGCTTGAGCAGAGGCGAGTCCCCAAAAATTTACATGTTGATCAGGGTAAAGAGTTTTACAATACAGAATTTAAAAAGCTCATGAAACGTCACGACATCAATTTATATTCAACATATTCAAACATGAAAGCGAGTATAGTTGAGAGATTCAATTGAACTTTAAAAACTAAAATGTGGCGAGAATTCTCAGCTCGTGGAAGTTACAAATGGATTGATATGCTTGCTGAGAGGGGAAAAGAGGAAAATCAAAGAGGAAAAAAAATAAATTTAAAGTTGGGGATGTAGTCCGCATAAGCAGGTACAAGCATGTATTTGAAAAAGGTTACACACCAAACTGGACAACTGAACTATTCACTGTTACAAAAGTACGAAATACGGATCCGGTAACGTATGAGCTGGAAGACTGGATTGGTATACCAATTAAAGGTGGATTTTACAACGAAGAACTCAGCAAAGCCAAGTACTCAGATATTTTCCTCGTTGAGAAAGTGTTAAAAAAACGTGGAAATAAATTGTATGTGAAATGGTTGGGCTTTGATACTAAACACAATAGCTGGATTGATGAAACTGATATGTAAATAAATTATAGATGGAAGGTTTGATACATTGAATTGAAATAAAAAAATTTTACAACATAAATTTTTATACTTTATTTATAAACCTTGAACTAGATTTACAATTATTTACATTAATTTTCTCTTTTTGAATTTTATTTTCTTAATTTTATCTTGAGTATTCTCTATTTTCATTAAATTATTCACAGACACATTAAATCCCCATGGTAAAGTGTCAGTACTATTTTTTAATAACTGACGTTTATCATCTTCCCAACTTAAAGATAATTTTTTTTGGATTGAAGTCCATACTTCATGATTTTTATTTTTGATTATAAATTGTTCATGCAATAAATTAATGTGGTCATTCAGACATTTTTTGAAATCATTGAATGTGATGGTTTTCAAAGTTGAACCTTTAACGCCTTTTGCTCTTTTTTTAATTTTATCTTTTTCTTCAGCAGGATTAAATATTTCAAAAGCATACAGTTTAGCTCTGAGACCCACAAATTCGGACATAATTTTTCCATTATTTTCATCCTTCATAAGCCCCAGAACTTTTTTATTAACCAACGGTATTTGATAAATATTATCAACAGGGTAATCAGAGGTATCGAACTTTGATAAATCATGCTTAATGTCTTCATAAATGTTTGGTACAGAAAAATGGTAGATTAAGCTATCAGTGTCTGTGTACATTAATTTGGAGGTATGTCGATAATTGTTTTTAATATAATTATAGTGAAAGTCATAAATAAATATTTTCAATAAATCTATTATAGAAAATCCAACATGGATTGGTTTATTAAAATAGACTTTAGCTTTTGTTAGTTCAATTATAATTATGTTTTCACCAAAAATAGTAAGACTATGAAAATTAGGTTTAGAAATTAAAGCTTTAGCACCATACCTTCCCTCCCATTTAGTAATTAAATGCACATCTTTATGTTTTTTTACATTTTTCATAGTCTTACCAAATACACTGTTATTCATGAGTTTAAATAAATTTTTTTCAAAATCATTCTTGGCATTTTGTCTACACTGTGTGTTTTTATCAATATATGGCTTTAGCCATGAAGATTGTTTGAATTTCAATATTCTATAAATTTTAGATAACTTTAGACCTAAACTTAAACATTGTTTTAAATTCTTATAATGAATTACATAATTTTTTTTTGAATAAAGAGTTGTAGTTGTAGAAATCTAGGTTCATAATTTTTCGTATCATTATCGTGAGTATTCATATTTTTCTCTATTACCAGTAGATGAATAACTTTTTTAGAGTAAAAATCGTTATTTAAATATACAGGAATTATTTTACTTTTTTCTGAATTTTTTTGTGTAAATTCTGACTCTATGCCATAAACATTAATAGATAAATTATTTAACTTTTCAAATTTAGGGATATCTTTTAGAGCTACAGGAAATTTAGTACCTTCGTAATTGAGTACCGAACTAAAATGTGGATATGAAGTTGTCCTTTCAGGATGCCCAGTTTGAGGTTCGTATAATGCAGCCACAATACACCAGAGAAAGCAATACTCATCGAAGTTCTCAATGTTAAGAACCGCTCTTTTGTGTTGAATATCTTTAGGCAGTTGCACATACGTTGATTCACCAGCCTGTAGAGGTAAAAATGTTGACATAGTTACAACCAAGTTGTTAATTTCCACCAAACTCCATCCTGAATCTTTTTGATTGAATTCTTCAACTTTCTTCAATAATTTATAGTACACATTGTTCATGTACCATTCATCTAATCGTGTAGCTTGTATTATCTCACGGCTTTTCGTGTTAAAAGACTTTTTTTCTTCAACTGTATCACCATTTTTTGAATTTCTGAATATACAGAACAATTCTACATTAACTTTGAGGTTTCCAGCATTTCTCATCATACTTCCAATTTTTTCAATAACTAAATCTTTTGAGTCATTTAAAAATTCTCTTAAATCAGTATGGGCACGATTTACAACACAACCAGTTTTAATATTATTTGAAAAGGCATTCTCAAGGTCTTGCCACTTGATCAGACTATTTCTTGCACTTAGATCACCACCAACAACTTGACCACTTAATCTGGTAAATTGATGAGCATACCAATACAACAGTACAATGTTTGCTTGAACACTTCTTTTGACTTGAACACTTGTTTGCTGATCCATCAAAATAGTATTAAAATATTCAATTGTTTCAGAGCAAACATTGTAACATCTTTGACAATACTCTTCACTCATTGTCTTTTCTTTCAAATCATTAAATGATTGAGCTATTGAGTTGACTAAGTTTTGAAGAGATTTGATGAGATCACAAGAATGATTCATTTTATTGAATTATTTGACACTTAAAATTTGTAAGTAGCTATAAATTGTTTTGCAATAATAATTTTTATAGTTAAAATAAAATATTTTTATTAATGTAATGCACTTTTCCACCTTAGCAGAAAAACAATGATTATTTTCACTGAAGTGATTGTAGGACATAAGTCAAGTCAATGATTGAACAAACCTTCACAGTCCGGCTTTATATAGTGGTTAAAATGACTCATGAAAAACTTATAATCAAAAAAAATTTGTAACCATAATTTCAATCATATAAATATTTATAGAAACCTAAAACCAGTGCGTGGTTATTAAAATTTTTCTAAGCTGACGTACTATTTAAAAAATAATTAGGGGTAGTATTTCAACGATTTCTATGATATCATGTATGTGAAAATGTGCAATAACACAAAAGATATTAATTTAGTATAGCTCATAAACAACAGGAAGTCATGAAATTGAATCCTTCAAAATTAATAAATATTCCTAATTTATTATAATAAATTTAGTATAGTTCATAAGCAACAGGAAGTCATGAAATTGAATCCTTTAAAATTAATAAATATTACTAATTTATTATAATAAATTTAGTATAGTTCATAAACAACAGGAAGTCATGAAATTGAATCCTTTAAAATTAATAAATATCACTAATTTATTATAATAAATTTAGTATGTTTCATAAATAACAGGAAGTTATGAAATTGAATCCTTCAAAATTAATAAATATTACTAATTTATTATTTTTTCTTTGAAATCTTGAATTTTATACTGCGTAAAATAATAAATTAGACTGTTGATGAATTCTTTCTTGTTGATCTCAAACTCCTTATTGCTTAAAATGATACTGAAATTCTTTTGAATTTTATACTACGCAAAATAATAATTGCAAAGATTGTTAATAAACTTTTTCTCCCAGCAATCTCAAATTTCTTACTGCGTATAGAAATAATTCTGAGAAATGTTGATGAATTTTTTCATTTATTGAGAGGGGATCATCCTATAAAGATAGACGATTTGAGCAGAACTGTATAAGTTGAACATTCAGAGTTGCATTGTGTGGTAGAATAATTATATTAGTACGTATATTATTTAGTTGAACAAATTTCTCTAGTTGGAAAAAATATTGAAAATTTTTTGATTCTAGTACGCTATGGATTACTCAAAAGTCAACGTTATTGGTCGTTGTGAAGATTTTTTGCCATCTAAAAAATTGAGTGAGTTAGAAGTTAATAATATTTACACAATCAGTGATGTCAAGTCTGTTAAAGCAAAATATGGAAACACTATCATTGTATCGATTGACAATGAGTTCTCTGTATTTTTACCTAGCAGAGTTGCAAAAATTTTGCTTGATGATCCAAAACTACTCGAAGACATGATCAAAAATGCAAAAGAAAATCACCTGGGACTGAACTATCTTGGTGGAAAATATAATCAATTTGAATTTGTGGGAATTTAAATAAAATTTTGATGTTCACTTTCATTGTTTCAAATTTTATTAATGTAAAACTTCCGTTTACTCATTAAAAAATATAAAAAACAAAACATTTGTATCTATATAATTATAACAATAATAAATTTTTTTTCTATATGAATAAATACCTTTTGTTCATTATTTTATTTAATTAATCATTAATATTATTAGTATTATTTTTTTCATATAAGTTATAATTAATTTACAGTATAAATAAGTTTAGAATATGCTATTGATACTGATACTCTTACGCTATGTTAGAAGCTAGCACTATATTCAAAGGTTGAAATATATTGATAATCGAATGTTACACTTCCGTATATAAAGGTATACATTTTAACATGCATCAGAACGAAACTTAGATGAAGTGGTGATGAAACGTATGAGGTGAGGTAGCATGTCACTGAGTGGAGATACACGTAGAATATCCGAATAAAGAAGAGAGAATAAAATATATATAGTAGGGTGTTTCAAAAAAAGACGAATTTTTTTTTTTTTCTTTTGGTGTCTAAAAATTGATAGTATACCTAAAAACAAAAATTTTGGCGCCCATGTGAGCTCTTAATATCAATAGTAAGATTTGCCTGTATCCATTTCTTTATTTTCCATTTAAATAACACGGGAAAAATTTTTTTTAATTTTTTAATTTTTATTACTTTGGAACGGTTCATCGTAACAACAATCTGAAAAATGATATTTGTAGGAAATTTTACGCTCTACAAAAAACGTCTGGAGACCAAAGTTCCTCAGATTAACGGCTTCAAAGATATCCGCGGTCAAAGATAACACTAATAAAAAATTTATAATATTTTCCAATAAAACTACAAAAAAAATATCATATGCTATATTTTTATTATTTTTTATGTTAAATTACTTCAATACCGTTAACCTGAGACTGTAAACTTTTTTTTTTACTAATTAATTCAATACTTAACTCACGAAATGCACTAATATATAAATATAAACGTTAAAAATATCTTATAAATGATTTTTTGGTCTCTTTTATAACAAATTTATTTTTTTTTTACTAAATATTAAGAAATTTAATTGAACAATTAATTCTTTATAACAAAAAACTATATTTACAACTTGTTACAACAATTTTTCAACTTGAAAATATTACAGTTTTATAAAATTACTTTTATTGCAATTAGGATATTGTTTTCTATGTTCTGTCACTACTTGCAACAAATATTGAAGCTGTTCTTCATCTTTCGTTAAGCATCGATTATACTGCTCTATCAATGCCACGCCGCGTTCTGCTACATCATTCACAACTTGAAGTTTCCCGAAATACTCCAAGTTTTCTAAGAAATTCGGATTCTGAGGCCACAAAGTAACATCCTCATCAATGAACTCATACGACAAATCAAACGATTCAAATATATTAATCGATCTCATAGACATAAATTGACTAAGATCTTTATTTAATAATGACTCTAAATTTTTCTTATCTATTATAAAGCGATTTGTTGTAGTTTCATTGGCTTTACAGTTTTTAAGAGCATGAACTATTCTTTTTTTTGTTCCAACTGAAACATTTTTATCAAAGAGAGATAAAACAGACAGCTCGTTGTTTAAATACCACAAGTGATCGGCTAATTTTTGTGAGCATGTCTGTGAAAGACTATTATTAAATCTTTCATATGAAATTAATTCTTTAAGGGGTTACATGGGTTTCGTGGGTTCAAAAAATCGATTTTTTTTTTTTGGCTCATTGATTTCTACAACATCTCAAGAATATTGTCCTAAATTTTCAAGTCGATCCGAATAATAGTTTTGGAGATACAACCTTAGGAAGGTGTGCGCTCCAAGTCAGGTATAGAAGGGTCAGCGCGCCTCAGGTATGGTGAGCAGCTGCTCGTCTATTGTTTGTCTGTCATTGTGGTGTGAGTTCACTATATGGTGTGAGTTCACTAATCGGATATTATTCGGGAAAAGTGTTGGATGTGTTGGTGAAATCTTCTTATTGTAAGTTATGTGAAAGCTGGAAAAAAAAAATTAGATACTGCAGAATATGAAGAATGGAAAGAAGAACACATTGAAACAAATCAATGCACCGCCAATCACACTGGAGCATCAGGAAACATGGAAGTCTCATCGATTATTGAAATGTTTAAACGCTCGATTGTCAAATATGGACTGAGGTTCGTAAATTATATAGGAGATGGGGACTCAAAAACCTACTCTGGTCTTCTCAAAGCCCAGCCTTACGGTGACGATTTTGTTATCACTAAAAAAGAATGCGTTGGACACGTGCAAAAAAGAATGGGGACCCGTTTGCGTGAGTTAGTAAAGAAAACAACTGAGGAAAAAATAGTAAAAGGTAAAAAAACACAAAAAAAAATTCTTTCTGGCAAAGGTAAACTGACCAGTAAACTAATAGACAAATTAACTGTGTACTATGGTTTGGCGATAAGGAGAAACTGTGAATCAGTAGAAAAAAATGAAAGAGGCTATATGGGCTACCTATTATCACTATAGCTCTACAGATACAAAACCTCAGCACGATAACTGCCCAAAAGGTCCAGACTCTTGGTGCGCTTGGCAACGAGCATCAGCTACAAATACTCTTTCATCATTTAAACATGAGTATACTCAATTACCAGATGAAGTTTTGATTGCTATGAAACCAATATATGATGATCTCAGTAAGGATGAGCTTCTTGAACGGTGTGTTGGTGGTTTCACACAAAATAACAACGAGAGCTTCAACCAGTTGATCTGGAAAATTACTCCAAAAATACTTCCTGCTGGTTCAAAGATTGTTAATATTGCGGCATTGGTCGCTGCTTGTATCTTCAATGAAGGAACATCAGCTTTATTATTGATTATGCACGGTATGGATTTAAAATTAGGCCGAAACTCCCACGAATATGCCCGAATTTCGGATGAAAACCGTGTATGCGCAGCCGAAAAAAAATCTGCGAGCGAGACTCGCGAAGCCAGAATCCGTCATCGACAGGAGCAAAAGGATGCCCTGGACATTGCAACTGCTGCAGGATCTTTACTTTATGGCCCAGGAATCGACGATTCACTGTGTTACAAAAAACATTTTTTTTTCCACTTTTATTGTTACTCAAAACTTTAAACGCGTTTTTCTCGGAACCGTGTTTTCAATGTCGGTTGTCAAATGTTCTCGAAAACTACTCAACCGATCTTGATGAAATTTCACACAGGTGTTCGAGATACAATTTACTCGTGCTTGGACGAAGGATTTTTTTTTTTTTCAATTACAACTATTTAAAAAAAAACAAAATGTCAAGCAAATTTGACCGAAATTTTCATTTTTTTGGAAAAATGTCTGCCAAAATTCCAATTTTTACTTTTTTTTTCTTTCCTTCGTTCAAGCACGAGTTTATGGTCTTAACTAAAAAACTTATTTTTGTTTTTTCATTTTAGATGATTTTGTCAGGAGTTATGCTGACAACGCAGACGCACCTTTTTTCCGAGGGGTCACCGGAAATGACGTCACAATGGAGGAGTTTTAATTTTTTTTTTTTTGAAAATTTTAGAAATTATTCTTTAAATATGTATCTATAAGACAGAAAAAAATTTGAATTAAATAAATAATTTTTTACATAGAAAAAAAAATATTGAAAATAGGCCTTTTTTCACCCGACGAAACCCATGTAACCCCTTAATCAAAGTTAAATCATTATTAGGTGCTGTTATAGCACACGGCGCAGTGAACCAAGCTTTTAAATAGAATATTATGATAAATAAACAAAGTTCTCGTAATCCATCTATTTCCGATTTAGTAAGATGAAATTCATTTCTGAATAAAAAAATTTTTAAACTATATATTGCTTTAGCCATCCACCTTGCATGATGGACCGCTCCAGGATGCTTAAATGTAATATTTGTGGTAGTAGTACCCAAAAATATTAATGATAATTCCAGAAGTTCACGGTAATCGTCTCGACAATGATCCATCTACAAAAAAAGTTATAAGTCAAAATGAAATTGATTATATCGCAATTTCAAAGTTGAGAAGACTAATTATTATTAACTGATGTGAGGTAAAAGTTGTAAAATATTTTACAAACGCAATTTTAATCGTTAAAGATGATTAAAAGTATAACAGTCATGTGAAACTGATTTTCAATATTTTTAATCACGACGGCAAGTTAATTAATCAGAGTAAAATTGATAATTGAGGAGCTTATTTTCAAAAGGGTATCTTTTGATTTTTGATTAATCGAGACAAAACACTAGTTATCTTCAATTATAAATATTTGTATTGAACTTTTTTTAATTTAGCTATAAAGTGCAATCGGTTATGAAGCTGCAATTCGATTTTCATTTATAAATGTTCATAATTCTCAAAGTAATTAGTATTTAAAAGTTCAGAAAACTGGTATTTTAAAATATGAAAAGATACCCTTTTGAAAATCAGCTCCTCAATTATACTGAACTTTATATATTTTTCTTTTCCACTTTAACATCAGTTAATAATTCTTCAGCGCTGGATTAAAAAATTTTACTTCTATTTGATTATTAACGAATTTCAAAATCTCATCTTTGATTGGTGTTATTACTTCCAAAACTTTTTTGTCACAAATACCAGCCGCAAAGTTTGATTGGTCAATTTCATCCCACTTCTTTTTAAATCTCTGATAAATTGGAACGTTTGGGCCAGACGAAGCAGGCCAGTATACTTCAAATGCACTTCGAAGAACAATTTCAAAAATATGGTGTCGGCATGGCAAGTACAACAGTTTTCTACTAAGAGCCTTTTCTACTAATACACACGCACCATTTCTGTTGAGAGCGTTGAGAGCAAAGCAACTAAATGAAGTTAGTACCGAACAACCAGGCTTACCAACACAGAGCTTATTAGCTACAACACTCAAATTAAATGAGTATAATACTCTGTACCGACAGAGCTAAATAAAGCTCTGTTGATATTTTTCAAATAAACAACATTTGATCAAGTTTTATAGTAGATTTAATTGATTTAACGTATTTACAGAATTTTCATATTATTTTGAATAATATGCAATGATGAGTGTTTGGTGAGTTTGTGTAATAAGGAACTTTACATTTTCCTCTTACAAAAATTTATAAATTTTATAAAATATAAAATAAATTTGTTATAAGAAAGACCAAAAAATCATTTATGTGACATTTTTAACGTTTATATTTATATATTAGTGCATTTCGTGAGTTAAGTATTGAATTAATTAGTAAAAAAAAAGTTTACAGTCTCAGGTTAACGGAATTAAAGTAATTTAACATAAAAATAATAAAAATATAGCATGTGATATTTTTTTGTAATTTTATTGGAAAATATTATAAATTTTTATTAGTGTTATCTTTGACCGCGGATATCTTTGAAGCCGTTAATCTGAGGAACTTTGGTCTTCAGAGGTTTTTGTAGAGCGTAAAATTTCCTACTAATATCATTTTTCAGATTGTTGTTACGATGAACCGTTCCAAAGTAATAAAAATTAAAAAATTAAAAAAAATTTTTCCCGTGTTATTTAAATGGAAAATAAAGAAATGGATACAGGCAAATCTTACTATTGATATTAAGAGCTCACATGGGCGCCAAAATTTTTGTTTTTAGGTATACTATCAATTTTAAGACACCAAAAGAAAAAAAAAAAATTCGTCTTTTTTTGAAACACCCTAATATATAGATATACTAAGACTTAGTATGTAAAGATGATGAGAGAAAGTAACATTTAGAATATTTTTAATAACTAACCGAATGCTTTGGAGAATGTAAAAATATTACATCATATAATATTACATCATATTCAAAAAGATTAATTGATAAAAAACACTCAAAATTTGTGAAAATTTAAAATGGAATTTGAAAGTTTATTTTCATTATTTCAAGTGCACTTAATATTTTCATTTGCTTACAAAGAATATCAAAAACATAAAATAATATTTGTTTCTGTTTAGTTTTCTACATATTAATCCTGTATATTAATATAGATGAATTTAACATATTTGTGATGTTATTTAAAAATTTAATTATTGTAAAAATATGATTTCTGATTTTTGATTAGTTAAAAAAATTAGATGCGCGAAGTACAAAGTTTAAAATTCTAGTTCTATCTTGATGAGACAATTATACACGTTTAAGAAATACTACAATTTTGAACTTTACGCTTCGCATGCCCAATTTTTCAACCAATCAAAAATCAGAGACCATATTCTTACAATAATTAGATTTTTAGTTAATTTTTACAACTATTTTTTGTAATTCGTCTAGTTTAATAAAGAAAATTTATTTTTCACTTACCTTTTTATAAATATAATTGATAAGCATACAATTATTAGTAGGAACCATTTTTATAAATAAAAAATAATTTATAAGATTTAAAATTTTTTTGTCTTTTTATTAATATTTTTTAAATATAATTTTTTTTTCATGTACCAATATATGATTAACACACATGAATAAAGTTTTTTCAAATATACATACAATAATATTAATAAAATGTATGAACTCTTTCATATAATAGAATAATATTTTTGATAGAAAAGTTTTTTTTAAAAAAAAATGATATAAAAAAATCAATGATGATAATTAACTAATCATCATCACTGAGATAAATAAACTCAATTGGTTGTGGCTTCTTCTGCTGTTGCTGCTGCTGCTGTCGTTGCTAACATTGTTGGTGTTGCTGCACCAACTGTTCCTGGAATCCTGATGAAAACAGTTCTTCACGACTGATGATGTATGGAAAAGTTGATGAGTCACGATCAACTTTGAACCAAACTATCTTTTCCAAAATCATCACAAATTCTGCACTGACGTCAGCAATGGTTATTTTAGCTCCATTCAAGTTACCGGTCAAAATAAATTGACGCTGTAAAGCTAATTTCATAACGTCCATTAAAACAAAATTTGTCAATTCGATTTTCCACTCAACTGGTGATATGATTAAGTCCACATTCAAATTTGGAAGGGCCATGGTTAGTTTTCCTTTAAAAATCGAAAAATTAATCAGTAAAAAATTATACAGTACTCGATGAAAAAATTTTTTTTTTTAACAACTATTCAAAAAATTTAAAAACATAAGTTTTTTTTTAGTGACCAATTTAAAATAAAAAATTCTTCTCACCTAGATTCGTCAGGTGAAAAAAACAACTTTTCACAAAAAAATAAAAACTAGGATTCACTCAGAAATTTGACAGAAATTTTTTCACTTGCATGCACGTGGTCACGTTGATGAACTGATTCAGTTTGATGGATAGTCCACTTATACTTATTTATATAGAGCAAAAATATACTCAAAACTTTTAGATGTGACAATTAATGAGTATCTGTGTGGAGTAAATAGAACTTATTGATATTTCGGATACGCACTTCCAGGAGTATCGAGTTGCAAAGATAAGAAAATTGCGTTTGTTGAAAATTATTGTGATGCGTTGCAAGATGTTTTTCATGTTTTAGATGTAGAGTAAATAGAACTTATTGACAACACATATTAGATACACACTTCCAGAAGTATCGAGTTGCAAAGATAAAAAAAATTGCGTTTGTCTAAAATTATTGTGATGCACTCTCAGATGTTTTTTTATGTTTGAGAAATTTCTATCAAGATCTCGATTTATGATCAATTTTGAGAACTTCATATTTTTTACTAAATGCGTCATTTTTTGTAAAAAAAAATGTTTTTTACAAAATTTTTAGTATTGTGCAATATTGTTTAATTTATATTTTTCAACAATTTTTATTTACATAGATATACAGTTACATCAAATAAAAATTTGTTTTCAAAAGTTACCGCAATGATTCGTAAGGCAATTTTTTTCTCATTTTTTTCAATTAAATAAAATGCGTAACATTTTTTCGAAGGTTACAGCTTTCTCAATGGAGTCAAATTATAGACCGGAAGTATAAGTCTAACTCCTTTTTTTAAATAATAACATTACTCTTGTAAATATTTGACATCAACAATAATGTTTGCGGTTTTAATTGTATGAGATCATGCATTTTTTTTTGTGTGACAAGTATGTATGATAAAGCTATTCTCTAGAAACTGTATAAAAGAAAACAAACAGTTCGAGTTGTATTCAACATTTTTTTATTCATAATCATAATACATCAATTTATTTAAAAACGCTAATAAATTGTTGTGACAAAAGTTAAATGAAATATAAATAATTCTCTATAAACCAAATTTTCAAACGCTGAACATTTTCCAATGCACAGTGATAATCATCGTATATGATATCACTATGTTCAAGTTCTGGATGTTGGATAAAATGAGTAATTTTTGGTAAGCTTCTGAGTGATGGACATCCTAATGATTCAAGATTAATGACTTGTTTAGTCGAACTACAAATACTCTGAATCCACTTTTTTTTTTTCGTGGCCTTTGACGTAAATGTATTCGTAATCTCTCACAATAAAATTGAGAAGTTCTTCAAGACAATGATAAGGTATGACTCCTTTATCCCATGGTATACCATGATGCTTACGTATCAGCCGTAAGTTCATGTGTTTATAGTTATTAGGTAGCCTGCTCCAATTACAAGGTGGCTTGAAAATTTTAACAGACAGTACATTTGAATGATCTAATGTTTTATTTACACTAATTGCTGCAAGCTCTTTCACCACAAAACAATTGTTAGGCATTTTGAAGCCTTGAACATCGACAATAATTTCTCCAGCCACTTATCGCAAAAGATAGATGAATTTTAGTCAGTCACAGAAACAATACTGAATATTTTTTTTAAAAACCAGTCTTTTATATTATTCTATTCTTCTGCAAACTGTTATGGAGGAAATTGTTTAAATAAATTACTTTGAAATTTTTTGTATGATTCAAAATTTTTATTAATGATTTCATGATTTTTTAGATGTTTACTTCATCCGCTCTTCGAGTTTTTGGAACTTTTCAGTTAATTCTGATAGTTTTTTTATTAAATTTTGTTCATCAGCACAATTTGAGCACAATATTCCCATGCGTACACTATTAATAACTTCAAAGTTTTTTTCTAATGCAAGGACATCATAGATAAATTTTTCAATATATTCAGAAGATTTGTTGTAAAGAACACTATCAATTAAATCATCAAAATCTTCGCAAAACTTTTCAAGTTTTTCAGCATTTTCATTTATTTCCAAGAGTTTTTTTGCCAAATTCTGTTTATCAGCATAATTTATGTATGATGTATCGGCAAAAAGACTTTTGAAAATTTTAGAGTTTTTCGCCAATGTAATTATCCAGTTTACAAATTTACCAATATCTTCAGGAGGAACATCACCAAAACATCTTTCTATTAGATCATCAAAATCCTCACAGAAAGGGTGATTATTCCGTAAAAATGCAATTTCTTGTTCACACAAATTATCTATCTCCATGGTTTAAAAGTTGCACTTGAAGCTCTCACGATACACTAGCCAAATGAAGATTTATAAATCGAATAGTTGTGACGAAGTTAGCCAAAAAATGGTGGGATTTCCCCCTTTTTTCCACAAAAATTAAGGCGTAATTGCGATTGCAAAATAGTAATAAAGGGCTGAGGCGGAGTCAGCCAGAAATGGCGGACTTATGTCGGCCCGAAATGGCTGGCTTACCCCCTCTAACACCGACAGTCGATTAAAAATAGCAGGTAGCACATTATCGACCGGTGGTAAATTACCGACCGTTGGTAAAACAGATACCTGTCGAAAATCACGAATATCGCTTATCGTCCGTCGGTGAATAGTTCGGATCAGAACCCACAATCTGTTTTACCGAGGGGGTAAGTCCCCCTGTTTATCTACTCCCTAGGGCAACATAAGGTAAATTCGGCCATGCTGATAAAGAACGCAAAATGGCTACAGCGGAATTTTTCCAACTTAAATAGTTGTTGTCATTAGTGGAGCTCATAAACATAATTATTATTATATACACCACAAGGCTTAATATGTAGATGAAAGTGGACTAGTGTATATTTTGTTTTAAACTAGTGTATAATTGTTTTAAATTTATAATAGAGAAGTTGCATGTTTTGTAATTATTTTTTTATTCGAAAGTTTAATAGGAATTATTAAGACAGTTTAAGTAAAAAATTTTTTAACAATTGATTTTTTACGTAATTGTCAATTAAAAATTATACTTTGAAAATTCATTTTTAAATGAAAGTGACGTCATTATATCGGTTCAGTAACGCCACCACGCGTCGAGTCAATGAAGCATCCATGTTTATGTTTTTAAAATAAATAAAATAGTTAATATTATATAGGTTATATCTGTTTTGAAAAAATTAATTGGTGTGATTAAAAATTTTTCTCGACTAAAAAATATTAGAGACAATTAATAATAATTGAAAAGCGTGAGCAAAATGGTTTCTAACAATTTAAAAGTAAATATTTCACCAAACCTAGAAAGTTATAAATATTGTTTTGTACCTTCATGTCGCAACACAACTCATTCTACTCCGGAAAAACTTTTTATTTCTGTTCCCAAAAGTGATGAAGTGAGAAAACAATGGTGTATTGCAGCTAATTGTCCTGATAGACGTCTTCGAACAGTGTCGTATTGTTGTGAAGACCATTTTAATGTAAGTAAATATACATAGATACATTTGACGTAAATAAATATATCTTGTTAGCAACCGAATCACTCAGCATTTCTAACGATTTTTTATTTATAATTGCAGCTTAAAGAAGATTTAGAAAATTATTTTTATGTAAAAACGGTACCTAAAGCTCGAAAAATTTTAAAAAAAGGAGTTGTGCCTCGATTTTTTAATACAAGTAACACTTCAACAAATACGAGTTTATTGAACTTGTCTGAATTGAGACTTCAGGATGTGGAAGAAGTGGAGAATATCAGTCCAAATGTTTTATATAAAGACAATAGCAATAATTTCAACCAAATGTATGGTAGTCAATCTGAAAATATAATTCAAACGGATGTCACTGATTCAGTAAACGAAAATAGATCACAAGTAATATTATGCGATAAAAAGATACAAGTGAGACCTTACTATCGTAGCGCAGGTATTCAATGTCAGTTGGAAACTAATGTAATTAAAGCTCAAGTAAGATCCATAGCTTTATCACCCATTAAACAGTTCAGTTTATTGAAACAATCTGCAAAAATAAATACTTCAAATTCGTCGTCTGAAGTAGGAGAAAGTAGCTGTGGTCTCACAGAATCTATGGATACAAGTTCTTTCACTGAGCCTTCAACTTCAACAACCTCACAAGAACTACAATCAAGCAAACAAGACTTATATTATTAAAAAACGATTCGTATAATGTTAACAAATCATTAATAGAAACTGATCCTTTACTTTTTGTCGGCATTGAAAAAGAATGTTATTTTATCATAGCAGAGATTGAAAAGATGTATCCAGTAGACTACGTTCTTCAAGTTTTTAAAAAAATCCGTTTAAATTGCAGTAATGCTATTTTAGCTTATGATTTTGGCATTTCTCAAAGCCAAGTGGGGCGGATTTTAAACAAATATACGAAAGAAATAAGTCAAATCTTAAAGTCGCTTATAGTTTGGCTACCAGCTAAAACAATACTTAAAAATTTACCAATACAATTTAGATTAAACTTTAATAAAGTTCAATCAATAATTGATTGTTTTGAAATAAGGATTGAAAAACCATCAAATGCCGTTCATCAATCAGCTACTTGGTCTGAGTACAAGAAAAGTAATACCATTAAATATTTAATTTCTTGTACACCAGATGGACTCATAAACTTTATTTCAAAAGGCTACGGTGGTCGAACTTCAGACACAATCATAGTCGAGAACTGTGGTTACCTGGATATTATACCTGATGGCATAACAGTTTTAGCGGATCGTGGATTTAAGAGCGTAGAGGCATTACTTCAGCAGAAAAATTGCACTTTGATGCGTCCACCAAGTGTCTCAGATGGACAGCAATCCACGGAAGCCGAAGTAATTTTGACTCGACAAATAGCTAGTTGCAGAATACACATCGAACGGGTAATTAAAAGGATGAGAGATTTCAAATTTATTGAAGGTCATGCTCTACTAGATCATAATTCTTTAAATATTCTTGATGATGTTGTCGTCATTTGTGCAGCTCTAGTAAATTTGCAATCACCGATTATTGCTTCAAGCTAAATAAATATAAAATAATAATATTAGTTATTAATTAATGGAACAAGATTATATTATATTGTACAATTTTTGTATTCTATAACATTAAGTTTGTGAATTTTATTAAAAATATACAACGTATAAACATTTAAACATTATCTGTATTTAACATTATTACAGAGAAAATGTTTTTATGCCAAAATATCATTGCTTTGTGCATTACTGAGTTGATATAATTAAAATCAAAATTTTCCTGAATAATTGTTACTTTATTATTTTCTTTAAAATTATGATCAGCAACACAAAAGTAACCTAATTTTTTTTTGGCAAAAAACATTTGCATTTGGATTTGGGCTTTATATTTTGCAGTTATTTTTCGACGATTACAATAGTTTTTGAATGATTTTTCATTAGTTGGGCATTTTACTTCAACAACAAATGTTTCTCCTACACCATCTGGTGATGCACCAAACACTGGAAAGTCACTACTCAAAAATAATCCTGATTTTTGTATTGGAGAATTTATTGTACTTCTTACGATATCAATTACACTGTCTTCTAAGTCTCTGCCTCTTTTCATAGCAAATGTATCTCTTATTTTTCCTCCCATCAAAATATTGAATAAACTACCTCTTTCTGTTTTACATTGAGCTACATCATGTAATTTGGATGCTGTAATTCTTGCATATCGCAGTTCATACCACAAGTGATTTTTACTTTGTTCCTGTGTGGCTTTTTCAATATACTTTAAATTTTCAGACGTTAAAAAACTAGCACAATGTTGCAAAAAAGAATTAATGTTTTTCCTATCTCCTGAATATGTTAATCCCAAATGATAAATGGAGCATAACTCTAAAACAGATGGAGGAGACAAATGCTTGATTAGATGAGATTTTGAATAAGCTTGACGTCCTGACTCTAAAATATTTTTTACAAATTCTTCGGGTCGAAATGATGAACTAGCATTCTTATTTTCATCATTCAGTTGTGACTGAGGTGACGACTTAATTATTTCAGTTAGCTCCAAAAACTTATCTTCTTTACCTACTCTGGCAAGTTTAGGTTTAACCCAATAAGCTTCAACAGAAGTACATGCTGGCTCTTCAGTACGGCGATTCAGCCACTTTAATAAAGCTGCAACATGTTTGCATCCACCTTGAGCTGCAGCACAACTGAGACAATGGGCATCTTCTATTTCTTGTTTCACTTCATTGACAGTAACAGTTAACATATACAGTTTTCCACATATTTTATGCTCTGGACAAATTTTTGCTTTTACAAAACATTTATTCTTTTCCCTTTTCACTTGCACGTAACCAATAGCATGATCACTATAATCGAATCTGGTAGACCTATTAAAATTAAAAAATAATTTGTGTAAGTGTAAATAATTTTAAAGAATTATAATTTAATTATTTGATGATTTTGTAAACATATTTTTAAATTTTTTATTATTGACTTACCGGTTCATTTTGACACCACTTGATTCTACTACATTATAACATGGATTTTCAGAAATATATTTTAAAAACATGTCAAAATCTACTTTCGGCAAATTTTGAGATGTTGCTTTTGTAAAACCAACGTCAACCATATTCAATTTTAATGCGAAAATACTTCAGATTTATATAAAAACAATTTATAATATCTCGTATTTTTGTTATGACGGTTGTTTTTAAGAGGTTAAGTGAGACTATTTTGTTATGACACATGGAGAACTGAATATAGAAAATACAAGTGTATAGTACGATTCTGATTGGCTCTCACCCTCAACGGATATAGTGACGTCACAACCAATGAGGAATCGTTTTTATTGCGCCTGAATTTATTTATTTTTTATAATTTATTTATAAAAAAAGAAATTTGTTATTTTAAAAAAAATTTTTTTAAACATGCTTCAAATTAATTATTCTTTCATATGTATATGAATTTGTAGGGATAGTAAATTTATGCAACTTCTCTATTGCGTCTAATTGATTATAAAAAAACGTACGTGGAAGTGTATGGAAAAATAGTTAAATATATTTTGGTCTAATACAACTGTGAGCATTTCATTTTTTTATTAGTTTATACTTTTATATAATAAAACTAAAATCTAACCTGCTAAATTAAAATGTAAGATAAAGTAAAAAAACAGACACTTTTTAAAAATTTTTCGATTTTTCTAACTATAGCCACGCATTTAGAAAAAATAATAAGAATATAATTAAAATATCCATAAATTATTAAATTTCTTTTCCTATAAAAAAAAAATATTTCATAACGTACAATGACCATTTTTTCTAGTGTCTGGATATTCAGTTTTGAAAATTATACCAATGTTTTTATCCGTCTATTTATTCAAATTCTTAATAGTTGTTACGGGTCTTTAATAAGTTTCAATATTAAATTTTTACACTTAACTGTAATTTTAACGTAAATAAAAAGCTAAAATATTGACAGTCTTTAATTCTTCGGATCACATCATAAAATTTTTTTGTAAACTTTTGTCATGGGTTTTTATTACCAAAAGGGTTAAAATATTCAGTTATTATTACTTTTATCATTCTTTAATTGAAATTCCACATACAATTTTGCTCTTATTTTCATTTATCATTTAAATTCTCAATTTCAAAAAAAAAATTTAATCAAACAAATTTGTTATTTTTTATTTCGGACAGTTGAAAATTTTCGGGTAATTTGTAAAAAACAACCAGATGCCTAAGCCAATAAGATATATGAGTAAAAGAAGAATTTATCAGATGATTAATGATGAAATTAATACCGCATCAAATACCAAAAAAATTTGCCGTCATCAAGAGAATTATTCAGATCCAACAGCAGAAAATAATTCATCAGAACCTGTAAACAGTGTTTCAGTAGTGAGTATTGATTCATCTTATACAAGTGAAAACGTGGTCATAATTTTGCTGAATAACACGAGGATCATCCAGTAGAAGTAGATTCTGAAAATATTAATCTTCCCATAGTGGATAATAGAACTGAAGAGCTAAATGAACTAGAATGGGTACAATTTTATCGAGAAGATGAATCTACTACAGCAAATAGTTTATCAGAAGACTTACGATTTTGGTTATCAGAGAATAGTGTATCTCAGAAAGCCGCAAATAATTTGATTTCGATATTTCGAAATCATGGACATCAAGATGAGTTAAAAAAAGATGTAAGGACTCTAATGAAAACCCTTCGTGATGTCACAGGAAAAATTATTCATGGCAATGGTGGCTCGTATTTTCATTTTGGAATTGTAAATGGATTGATTCGTTCTCTTAATAAATACTACGATGTAAATCCTGATGTTATTTTAATTCAACTTAATTTTGACGGTATGTCGTTTTCTGAACCATCTAATAGTCAATTTTGGCCTCTGCTAGCGGCGATTGAAGCGGATTTTTATACGGAACCATTTTTGATCGGCCTTTTCCATGGCTTTTCTAAGCCCAACAATTTTAATGTTTACATTAATCCTTTTGTTGATGAAATGAAGGACTTACAAAACAATGGGATCATAATTAACAATAAAAAAATGAATATCCCATAGTGGATATTTTGGTTGCTCTAAATATATTCAGGAAGGAGAGTGGGATGGTTGTGTAAACTTTCCGGAGATATATAATCCTCTTTGAACAGATAAGTCGTTTAAAAATCAGCAGCAAGAAGAATATCACCTGGGAGAATCTCTGCTTCTTGATCTAAATTTTGGTATGGTGTTATAAATTCCTCTAGACTACCAGCACCTAATATGTTTAGGAGTAACGAAGCGACTTATGCTTCGCTGGAGTAATAGTCCAAAAAATTAGAGACTGACAAATGATCAATTAAATGCCATCAATGAGAGTTTACAGGCCATAAAATCTTGCATTCCAACTGAATTTGCAAGACAACCGAGGCTTTTAGATACCGTTGCAAAATGGAAGGCTACTGAGTATCGTCAATTCTTACTCTATACGGGTCCAATTATACTGAAAACGATTTTAGCACCTCGAACTTACAATCATTTCATGGCTTTAAGTGTTGCTATTAGAATTTTATGCGATCCTCAAAAATAGCAAGTGTATAATGATTATGCTGATTAATTATTAAGATGGTTTGCAAAAGAATATAAAAACTTGTATGGATCAAACTCAGTATCTTATAATGTTCATAATTTAATTCATTTAGCAAGTGACTGTAAAAAATTTGGACCGTTAGATAACTTCAGTACATTTAAATTTGAAAATTACATGTATACTATTAAAATCAAAGTGAAGAACGCACCAAAACCATTAGAACAAGTGGTGAATCATGTACACGAAGAAAATTTATTACCAGTCATTAAAAACACTGTTAGATCAAATTTAGAAGTTGAAAAAAAAGATGATAAAATTATTGCTTTGAAATTTAATGGTTTTACTATAAATACAAAAAAAATGAAAACTGTTGTTTGATACGTGACGATAATATTTTAATTATTAATCGAATTGATGATACAAATAATGAAGTTAAAGTTCAATGTGAATATTTTTCTACTTTTGATTCAAATTTTTTAGAACCATGTGATTCTAAAAAATTATGCATTTGCTCTGTAAAAAAAAATAGCACTTCAAAATCAATAACTGTTGGAACGAACTCTATCAAGTCGAAATGTTTATATTTTTCCTATCCAAACTGTAATAATTTCATAACTGTACCTTTGTTACAATGTAATAACTAGTTTCAAAATTTCTTTATATTCTTTCCTTTATAAAATCATTTGAAATCTTTTCAGTTTAGAGAATCTCAATGATACTGCATTTATACTGAAATTATGGTAGGTTCGATTTGAATACTAAATATACATATATACGCATGAATATTAATACTTTTATATTAAGTTTGTAAGTTTATTATTATGGCAGTTTGACGTAATATAGATAATAGAACTAATGTTGTGATATGTTTTTTTTTTTACATCAGTTCTACGTAAGATTAAGATTTGTTTCTTACGTATGAATATGATGGAATTATGCCGTCACTTTTGAGTCAGAATTTGGACTTGGAATATATATATATAAATATGATGGAATCATTACGTCAATTTTATATCAAAATATTGATTCATATTTTATGTAAGAATGTGATGGAATTATTACGTCACTTTAATGTCAAAATATTGATTCATATTTTATGTAAGAATATGATGGAACTATTACGTCACTTTAATGTCAGAATATTGATTCATATTTTATGTAAGAATATGACGGAATTAATACGTCACTTTAATGTAAAAATATTGATTTATATTTTATCTAAGAATATGATGAAATTGTTACGTCATTTGAATGTCAAAATATTGATTCGTATTTTATGTAAGAATATGATGGAATTATTATGTCAATTTTATATCAAAATTTTGACTCATACTTTATGTTAGAATATGATTGAATTCTTATGTAACCTTTACGTCAGAACATATGACTACGATCTGACGTCGCAGCATGACGGTATATGATATATCATGTACGTAACATTGGAGTCATAAGAATGACGTCATATTAAAGTCAAATTTAATGTCAGTACGATGTCACAATGATGTAATCCAATATGACTTCATAGTGAGATCATAAATAAAGTCACCATTACGTCATGTCCACGTAAAATTTCATGATCTCTGTATGATCTACGTATGACATCATTTTAAGGTCATGTATTCACTGGGTTAGAATTTAAGTTTGGAACAGGTGGTGTATTACTACTTAAAATAAGAAAATGTAATACCTATCCGATAAAAGGTCTATTTCATTGTAAATATTAATAATTTTTCAAAATTTACAAAAAATATTTTGGCCCGGTATTAATTATTAAAAACTAAAAAATTTATGGTTCTTCGTTACTTAATGAATAAAAATGGTCATAGATGATTTGTAAAGAAAAACTTTTTTACCAATGACCTAGTAGAACTACGTAAAGAAAGGGATGACTAACAACTGACTCAGATGGTCATAAGGAATCACGCTGAAGCCTGACTCTCCTTAGCCCATCGTATCATACAATAAAATAATTTTTATCATCCCGCTAAGAAAATTGAAAATTTTCAAAAATCTGGAAGTTATTGTTTTTACCCTGTTTTTCAAAAATCAAAAGTTTTAATCAGATCTCGAGGTCCTTTTGAGGTCTTTTGAGGTCCTAGGAAGCTTTCCTGACTATTCCCGCGATAGTGTCTGTATGTATGTATGTATGTATGTATGTGTTTTTTTTTTCTCAGGGGGGGAATCCTTTCTACGGATTCTAGGCATAGCTGTTTGGCCTGGATATGTGGCGACTCGACGCAGCGTCATACTAAAACTCAACGCTGACGCCCCTACCCACTAAACTCTAAACCCCTTTCTCTTCTATCCTCTGATCCCCTATGGTACCGCCGTAAGGCATTTATTCGCGGGGGAAGGAATTAGCTGCCGCTCTTCCTTCTGGTGAGCAGTATGGTGCAACTTTGGCGGCCCCCACTACCCAGTGGTGGTAGCTCGCGGCGCACGGTGGGGACGGTTCGCGACGCCCTGGTGGGGACAAGCGGTTGTACATTTGATTGCATATACATATATATATATATATATATATATATACCAGTGTTACAGAGACCTGTAAACACGTACCATTTCATATATAGTTTACGTAAATTAAAAGCTTACTTACCGTCTGTTGTCTTATTCATAATTGAATATCTTATTTTACTCACCAGTATCGTTTTGATTAAAAACTGTTTTCTGCAAGATAAAAAAAAAAAAAATAGGTATTATACTTACCGTGAGATGTTGTATTTCTTGAAGATCATGCTTAGGTTTACAGTAATATTAGTAATATTATAGTAATATTAGTACACTGCAAAAAATTTCCAATGAATTTTACTATGTGTGAATAGTAATACCGGACTATAAGAAAACTGATACAAAATTTACAAGTTCCCGTAGTAAACGGTATGCGTAGACGACACGATTGTGTAATCTGCGCATACGTTTACTATGGGAACTTGTAAATTTTGTATCAGTTTTCTTATGGTCCGGTATTACTATCCACACATAGTAAAATTCATTGAAAATTTTTTGCAGTGTAGCATAATGTATAAAAGGGATGTGGTGTAGACGATTTGGATTATTAAAATACAAAAAATACATCTTTGAAATACGTAATGATATTAATATTTTATAAGAACACAAAAGCGTTTTGTAAAGTACATAAACAATACTTATAATATTTTATAAAAACACAAAAATTATTTGTGAAGTATATAAATGATATTTATAATGTTTTATAAGAATACACATATTAAGAGAGTTATATATTGGTTATACAATATTTTATGATTTTACACAAATTATTTGTAAAGTACATAAATGATATTTATAATATTTTATAAAAACACAAAAATTATTTGTGAAGTGTAAAAATGATATTTATAATATTTCATAAACACACATATTTTATATGGTTATATATCGGTTACACAATATTTTATGATTTTGCAGAATTACACAAATTACACCAATTTCACTTAGGCCATTATATCTTTATCGAAGAACAATATTAACAATATATGACTAAGTCAACATAGGCGTCGTTGAACCATGTAAACTCTCCTTCTTTTTCTTCCAGCTGTTTCCTAATTTTTTCTGTTACGTTGTTATTTTTCAAACCAGCCACTACAAATTTGTGCATCATTTCCTCAGATAACTCAATAGATCCAAAATTTGTTTGTATTTTTGGGAGTATTTCTGTAACAGGGGCTAATAACTGCTTGATATACACGTCACAAGGCTCACAAAACTTTTTGAGGTATTGTAGACGTGCGTTGACCAATTCTTCGAACTCGTAAATGTTTTGCACCGTATTTTGCTTCATAATTACTTTTCTTACGTATCTTGAAGGCCATTATGTGCTGTCTATGATGGTGAAGAGTTTCGCTTTGCCATACATAGCACCCAGAGTTGAAAATTTAAATATGTAACCATTTAAAGATGTTGAATCGTCAGGTTGTTTCTTGTAATCACCCTCAGACAAATAAAATTTTCTTGACTGCTGTTTGACAGCTGCTGTAAACTGTAGCCACTGATTACCCTTACACACAATACCGCAAGATTTTTCGTCCACTATTACTGAGCACGGTTCAAATTTAAAGTTGTCACTGTTTAATTTGAGACCGACAACTATAGATTTGGATCGCGAATCGTTTAGTTTGTAATAAGTGGCAAGCAAGAAATCGAATTTCTCCCACGATTGTAATATACGAGGCTCTCGTTTATTGGGCCCCGATGTTTCACCTTCTTCATAAGGGCGTTTCCTTGACATAGCCATCACGATGCGATAGTAGAGTTAAAGAGTGTAAGATGTAGTATTAATGGTTGTTTCAAGGGAACTGACAATTGCATGTTTTTTAACTGCTAACTTGAGAGCTGCTTCTCCCATTAAAAAATAAAAAAAAAAAAAAAAAAAAAAACAACGCCCTATCTGTTCATTTCACTTAGTTGCTCATCTCCTTACATGTATCTTTATTTAATTAGACTTTGAATCTCACGTTTGCTTAAGGTAAGCATAAAATAGTATGCAGAGATGTAGCCAAAACAACGCGTGACTTGCAAACGGTGTGGTCAGCACCCTCCAGTTTATACGTATAAATTCATTATTCTATGGCTGAATTTTAATCAAATAACTACAAACATACCAGTGTCGTATATTTCAAGAATTATGAAAACCAATAATTATCGATACCAGCAACCATTTATTTCAGCTGTTCTACGGCTAGTGCAATATATACGGCGTAATTCGCCACGGTTATGGGCTGTTTATACCGAAAAACGTCTCCAAAATTGGTGGAGTTTACCGCGTGAACATGTGATAAAGTTATTACAACGTGTTGTGGTAGTCACATCTTGCCGAGTGTTGAACAGGGCTCACAAGAAAGGATTATTAACGGCAAATACACTACTTATGCGTGCAGTGGCTACGACTATTCTTCAAACAAATAAAGCAGGCGCTAACTGCTTGCAAACATTCTTAACAGGCTACGGTAAGTTAATAATTCTTGATATTACTTTTATATTTTACAATTAATAATTTACTGAAATAGTGAATAATCATTTATAGAGAATTATTGCCGTGACGAATTGGTAGCTACCGATGAAAGCAGTGATAGCGACGAAAATGAAGACACTGTTAATAATCCGAAAAACGTCAAGGTATGATTGATTCTTTTAATTAGTAAAATCATTTTATTTATAATTGTAAATTTCAGAGTGGGAGAAAAACGTCTACATCGCGACACATTAACAAAGCAGAAATAATAAAATTGAAGAGATTTAAAGGGCTCAAACGTGATAGATTGTCATCTTCAAGTTCAAACGATTCATATGTTTCACATCCTACAGATACCGATGAAGAAACTTTTATATTAACAAATCTTGACTCAGAAGAGGAAAAATTAAATCAACCACACCGTAGTTATGCCGTTTATAAAGATAATACTGCTGATGATGATAAAGAAGAAGAAGAAGAAGAAGTAGCAGTAGAAGAAGAAAGAGAAGAAGAAGAAGAAGAAGAAGAAGAAGAAGAAGGAGAAGGCGGCAAAGAAAAAGAAACACCGTCTACTGACAATAATAATGCTGATGATGCAAGCGACGATGCCACTGTACATGCTCTAATGCAGAGCCAATTATTAGGTATTTCTACTAAGCAAAACACCTTTGACACAGCAGACGTAGCTTAATTATTCATGTAAAATAATTATTTCTATAATGTTTATTTCATTTGTAACTTTTTTTTAAATTGAACTTAATTTCAGGTATTCAAGCAGGGGGTATAACAACAAGGTCACAGACTCAAAACGTTCAGGATTTACCGTCAACTTCTACACAGCAACATTTGCAAGCAAATGAACACAATTACATAGATATACATCCACCAGGGCATCGTTTTATTATAGATCGCGAAATAATAAAAAAATTTCGTCGTTTTCAAACTAAAGGTAAAGAAATAACCATAAAGATTCAACAACCTAACGATAATACCGATCCTATGCAATGGTTTCATAGCGTGTTGACCGACATTGTTACACATATTACCGAAGGTTGTCATCCTTATGATTACGTTGGTTTTACGATAAATTATGAAAAACTAACCCAAGGCGTTATTTGGTCGCGGTTCCAGAGGGCAAACACCGTTTCAGCTGATGATTTGTGGCGTTTGTTAAGTGATGTGTCTCAAAGTGCAGGCGGTCTTACTACTGACGATAAGTTGATTATTACTTCAGCTGTTGTTACTGGTATTGCGGGCCGTGGTAAAGTAGGCTTATCTCACGAAAACATGTTTAGACGGTCTACTATAACGATTAACAATAACGATAATTTATGTTTGCCGCGGTCTTTAGCTGTTGCCAAAGTATTTATTGAAAGAGGCGAAATACGCACGGGTGTTTTACATAGAAAATGGAAAAGTATAACAGACAGTAGATCACGTTTACAAGAAAACGAAGCACTTAAATTATTACACACATCAGGTATCCAAATACCTCGCCAAGGTAGTGGTATCACCGAAATATTAGCTTTTCAACGATATTTTGAACAGGAGGGTATAGCGTTGGTAGTGTATGAATTTTTAACATTCGGGAAAGGAGGGCTGCCTATTTTTGACGGGCGCGTGACAGTCCAGGAAGCATTTGGAGAAATCTTACATTCAATATATCTATTATATTATCCTGACAGTAAGCGTTACCAGCCTATAACAAATTTAGCAGGGGCTTTAGGCAGCCGTTCTTTTTGCGAATTATGCAATAAGGGTTATGAATCGAATCGTGATCATAGATGTTCGAAAAAATGCCCTAGATGTAACACTGCACCGGTGTGTGAATATTTGAATAAAATCAACTGCGCTTTATATAATACGTGGTTTTCAAGCGACCGTTGCTATACAAATCATTTGAAATTAGGTTCAGGTAATTTACGCGGTAAGAATAAAAATATGAGTGTATGTAATGTGTTGAAATTATGCTCTGTATGTTGCCGTTATAAACATTATGATCTACCACATAATTGCGATTTAAGTTATTGCCAGATATGTTGCTGTGAAAGACCGATTAATCATTATTGTTATATGACGCCTCTTAAACGAAAAGACTTGCCGAAAGTTTTATTTTTGTTCTATGACTTTGAAACACAACAAAACGAACGCGTTAAAGGGTCACCTTCTACAAAAATACATGTACCTCATTTGTGTGTGGTTCAAAAAACCTGCACTTTTTGTTGGGATAGTAAAGATGTTACTGAAAATTGTGAGGAATGTGGTGAAAGGGAGTTTATTTTTTATGATAATCCCGTAGAAAACTTAATCGATTTGGCCTTACAAAATTATCCAAAATTTTCAAAAATAATTTGTATTGCGCATAACACTAGCAGTTTTTATGCCCAATTTGTTTTGAAATGTATGATTGAGAAAAAGAAAACGCGTTTACCAGATTTAATTTTAAACGGGACAAAAATAATCGTAATGAGGGTAGCCAAAACCGTTTTTTTAGACAGTCTCAATTACCTACATATGCCTTTACGTGAATTACCGAAAGCTTTTGGTTTTGAAGACGAAGCCTCAAAAGGATACTTTCCTTATTTATTTAACACGCCTAAGAATAAAAATTATGTTGGTCGCATGCCCCCTGCAAAATATTTTTCGCCCGAAACTATGTTTTCAAAAACTTACGAAAAATTTACATTATGGTATAATGCAAAAGTTTGTGAAAAATATGTTTTTAATTTTTAAAATGAAATGGAATATTACTGTAAGAGCGATGTCACTATTCTTAGAAGAGCTTGTATGTTATTTTGAGAAATGTTTATACAATGCGGAAATGTTTGTCCCTTTTCTGAATGCACCACAATAGCTGCTGCGTGTTCAAAAATTTTTTGACGTAATTTTTTGAAACCTAACACAATAGGTATTTTACCAATCAACGGAACCTACAGGTGGTCTGCTAACCAGTCACATAAAGCAATTAAATGGTTAATTTTAAAAGAGCGCGAATACGGGTGGAAAACTATACACGCAGGATATGGTAAAGAATTCCGTTTACCATCAGGTATACCTGTTGACGGTTACTTTAAAAATCTTAGAACGGGTCAAGAAAACGTGTTACAATTCCATGGTTGTTATAGGCATGGGTGTCCAAAATGTTACAGAATAAATCGTGATAAAAAACTTAATGCCAGCGATAACTTTGAGAGTATGCATACGAGGTACGATAGTACAATAGCAACATCAGAAAAAATCCGAGGCTTAGGTTATAATTTGATAGAAGAATGGGAGTGTGACTTTGACGTTTTTTTAGCGAGTGTACCTGAGACTGCTATGGAACTGAGAGAGCATCCACTTCTTAGTATAGAGCCTTTGAAACCACGCGATGCTTTTTTTGGTGGCCGTACAGAAAGTTTTGTGAGTTTGTACGACGTTAAAGATAATGAAAAAGTTAAATATGTCGACGTTTGCTCGCTCTACCCATATATTTGCAAAACAGGCAAGTTTCCAGTTGGCCATCCCGGAATTTATATTGGTGAAGACTGTTAAAAATAGTAGGTGAACATAATAATTTGGCTGGTATAGAGGGGCTTATAAAATGTACCGTTTTACCACCGCGAAAACTTTATCACCCCGTACTGCCTTGCAAAATCCATAATAGGCTTCTTTTTGCGCTGCGTCGAACTTTCGCTCAAGAATTGAGACAAACCGGTTGTAATCATAAAACGAAGGATAGAAAATTTACAGGTACGTGGGTTGTAGACGAGGTCAAAAAAGCTGTTTCAAAAGGTTATATTGTTCTTAAGATTTATGAAATATGGCAGTATGATATAATGCAGTATAATAAAGACAAAGAGTGTGATGAGTTATTTACAGAAGATATCAATAATTTTTTAAAAATTAAAACAGAGGCTAGCGGTTTTCCGAAAGATTGTGTAACTGAGGAGGATAAAAATAAATATATTGAAGATTACGAGCGCGCTGGAGGAATATGTTTAGATAAAGATAGAATTAAATATAATTCGGGATTACGTTCTGTAGCGAAGCTCAGTTTAAACTCTTTATGGGGAAAATTCGGGCAGCGTGAAAATTTAATGCAAACTGAAATTGTTACAACTAGAAACCGCTTAATGGAGTTATTAACAGATACTCAGATAGAAATCTGTGGGTTTTTGACTGTGAATGATAAAACTTTGTATATTAATTTTATAAATGCTCGAGAGGCTATAAAACCATCCCGGACAACAAATGTTGTTATAGCAGCGTACACGACAGTGCAAGCCCGTCTTAAATTATATTCTTATCTAGAAAATTTGGGCAAAAGGGTGTTATATTGCGATACAGACTCCTGTATTTATGTTTCGGCAGACGGTCAATATGAACCACCGACTGGTAAATTCTTAGGGGATTTAACAGATGAATTAGAAAAGGAAGGGGTAGGTAGCTATATTACATCTTTTGTAACAGGAGGGCCTAAATTTTATGCTTTTATAATACGTAGACCTGACGATTCGACTGCGGAGGTTTGTAAAGTAAAAGGTATAACCTTAAATTTTTCTAACAGTCTTAAAATTAATTATAAAAATGTTAGGGACCTTGTGACTGGTAAAAGAAGAACACCTATAGAAGTACGTTTCAACGCTATACGTAGAACATGTTTTCATACCGTAGTTACGAAAAAAGAAAAGAAAAGAACATACCCGCAATTTAAAAAACAGCGTTTTAGAAATAAGTATACAACTCTGCCTTTTGGGTATAAATTTTAACTATAAATCAATATTGTTATATTTTAGAATGAAAATTATATACATATATATTTTATTGTGTTTTTTGAAAAAAATAAACTATTATTTGTATTTAAAAAAAAAAAAAAAAAAAAAGAAATTATATACTGTTACGTTCACAAATTTTTGGTAAATTAATTTAAAAATTATTTAAGTCCAGATTTTGACCTCGTTAGGATGTCAATAGACTCCAGGTGGGTCGTGTCACTGGTTTAATCCGCGAAGTCACTTTTAAAATTTAAGTTTATAAAATTTTATGTTACTTTCAATTAACCTGCCTCAGGTAGGTGATTTTGGAGTGCCTAAACGCTGGCTAGCACTTCGGCGATTTCACCAGAGTGGAAAACAGCTAATAAAAGCGCTTACACCCTGGGGGATGAGGTTTTAATAAATATCCATATTAATTGATTGACAATTAATAAAATTTATTTGAAAAGGATTAGGCAGGTTCAGCCTCGGACCAGCAGAGATTGCTCCTCTGCTAAGTCCGAGGACTGACTGCTCCAGATGAAGTCTGAAGACAGAATGTATCAAAAAATATTAATTACATTGGGTTTTTATAATAATTTTTAGCGACGTTGCATCTCAGGTTACCCTATGTGAACATCAACGCAGTCCAAATCCCACAACGTAGACTGTTTCGTCTACTGGGCTGCGTTGACGTTCCAGAAATCTGTTATCTCGAGGTATTTCCGTTACGAGATACCTCAAATAACGATTAATTTATTATTTTAAATCAAATTTTATTTTAAATATTAATTAATAAAATTTTTAATAAATTTAATATTTGCCAAAACGTAACACCTCCCGACTTAAGTGAGTCGCAGCGCTACGCAAAGCGGTACGACTCCAAAAAAAAAAGAAATGACTCGATACTTGATGACTGGATGAAAAAGAATGGTAAATTTTAAATTAACAAATTACTTATCCTAAACCTGAGATGTAACGCTAACATAGAATTCATTTAAAATTAATATAAAATGAGAGGTCATTTACAATGCCTCTGAAAATAAAACAATTTTTGGTTTGGAATTTGGCGCCCTCTCGACTTATGTCGATTATAAAATTTTTAAATTATAAAATCAAATGATTTTAATTAATAATGTGCTACTGGCTGAATCTGGTGTTATTTCGTGGGTAAACGATTTGTATCGTTACCGCAATTAAATAATAATGCAAAACCGATTTGGGTAGTTGATGAAATGAATGCATAAAGACATTCCATTTTGACCGTGATAATTTCTCATAATTTTCCCATTACTGCTGTTTCCTAAAAGCGGATATATACAGATGGTGGTCCAGTCCTACCTCAAATATGGGCACTGCAGCTTTTTACTGAAGTTGATCTTCGAACCATTCTTCTCAATAGCTGGAATCTTCCTCAAATTATAAGAGACGTACAACTATCTGAGACATACGAGTAGCCGATGAAATGGATGCAATACGACTTTCCATTTCAACCGTGAAAATATTACATAATTTTCGCATTACTGCTGTCCACTAATATCGTGGATATATGCAGATGGTGGCCCGGACCTACCGTACTCGATGTTGTAGCCCAAAAATTTGAGGTTGATGTCACAACGATCTCAAAAAATGGCAAAAGTCGTCCTCAAAAATTTAATATATCAGGATGAGTAATTTTAATAATTACTCACCTGAGAAAAATGATTGCAAATAAAATAAAATTGCAAAGATTAAATTATAAAACAACCAGATTAAGCCAGTAATGCGAAACATTTAAGATTTATCAAAGAAATCTTGACAGTTATGATTATTTATCCTATTTTAATTTAAATTAATGATTATGTAACTTGATTTTTATTAGATCGAGAACAAATTTGAAATATTTAACTTATTGTTAGTTAAAACGGACGCCAAATTTCAAAATTGAACCTTATACCTTTGAGATCTGATAAATCATATTTATCAGAAGGTAAATTTAATTTTTAACTTGACAATTTCCTTGTCCAAATTCATTAAAACATTTTTATGTCATGTTTTTAAATCGGTAAATATTGAACGTGCATAGTAAAATAATTGCTATTAAATGGAATATGCAGAATTGATTAATAAAAGTTGATTAGGCTCACAAATGATACCAAATCAAATTCCGTAATTTAGACGACGTAATAATGTCATTAACAAATTATAGTTAAATTATATAAAATTTATAAATTAATTCTGAGAAAATAGAAATACATGAAGTTCTAAACTAAAATGCAGTGCAATTTCTTCGCTGCATTTGCTTTTAATTACATTTTAACTCATGTAAATTTGTCAATTAAAATCAATAATTAATTAGTTATATAATAAAACATTTACTACAGTAAAATTTATAATTTTTACTGGCTTAATAAAATGATTAAAAATTAAAAAATTAAAATGAAACTCTTATTAATAAGATATGATTGAATTAATCCATTGCAATAGTTTTTCTTTTATCTATTTACAATGAATTTGAGTAATTTATCCTGATCATTAATAATAAAAATGATTCTTCTAGGATAATTGAATTGGATATTGGAAAATTAGTTTTAATTTTATAAAATAATAGTATTTCATTGCTGATTTAAACGCAATGAGAAAAAAATTCATAAAATATATTTTTCTTTATGTTAAATTATAATTTAACTAGTCAATTCAAATTATTGGCTATTGATTAATGAAATAGATTTCAAATTTTTCTGTCGCAGTAAAATTCATACAAGAATTTACTGTTAAAATAAATTAGGAAAAATCTGATTAAAATAATTATTTTGAAGCGATTTAAACTGTTAAAAATACTAGTAATTATTATTTAATAAAATGAAAATTATCAATACCGTGATTTTTATACAATTCATTGGTATTATTGAATAAAATTCAGGCGAAATAATGTCATACTAAAGATTACGATCCGCCTGATAATTAACGCTTTTTAAAATTATTTATAATGAAATATTACATAATTTCATAAAACTATAGAGTAATTCAAATATTTATAAAGATGTAGAAAATAATAACTCTAATGTCACATAAAATCAAAAATTTATGCGCAAAATCGTTCGATGCCAGAATTAATCTTCGAAAGTGGACCTCCATCTTCCGACGGCGAGTTGATCATTTACGTGAAAATTTAATTTTCTATTAAATTAGAATAATCTTACTTAGATTTGTGTCCAGTGATTTTTTTTTCTCCTTGTGGTGATCTGCACATAGATTCGGTGCATGTATTTTTATCAAAAATGTATAACTAAAATTGGGAATTCGGAGTTGTAAGCTCCAGGTTACATTATTTGATAAAGTTAGTAGACCAAATTAACGTTCTACTAATAATTTATTTTGTACGAATTTATACAAGAATGTAGTAGGAATTTACTCATAAAAATATTAAATGTGTGACAAATTAACAAAATTATAAAGTAATTCAAACGGTAATAAGACGGTACGTCTTGGACAAGAAAATACTAGATGCTATTACGGTGCTCTGCTAAGAGGAACTGATTTTCTAATCAGAAGTTAAAATTGGTGACAAGTTCCAAATTTTTCGTACTGCTAAGATCTTCTAGGGATAATGGGTGGAGTAAAAGAGATACGAGACCCTTGATTGGTAATTTAGGAAAAGTGGGTGTACAGGTAAGTACTCGAGCAAAAAGGAAAACATCGAGAGTAAGGTAGAGAGAGATCTCATAACTAGAGAGAGAAAGGACTTAGACAACTAAATGCCAATATGACGCACCGATGTACAAATAACTAATACTCCAAACCGAGGTAAAAACCAAAGTAGTAAAACACTTAAAAACAGATGTGTTTTGGGAAAAAATATTTCACAATAGAAGGATTAGAAGACCTTAGAGCAGAGGATAAAGTTGTAAATAAAACGAAGCCGAATCTCATTACCGCTTAAATTTACAATTGTACAAAACTAAGTTTAGAAGGTAATAAAGCAAAATACATAAGTTATGGCAAGCTAAAAAAGATAAACTAAACAAAAAGTATGCTAGATATGAGGGTATCATAAATCTCACAATATTGGAGACTGAAAATTTATACTAATACAAAAATTGTTATAAAAAATGAAAATGACGAAAATAGATTAACATTATAAAACAGTGCATAATGATTTATTATAAAAATGATCACAAAATTAATTAAAAATATTTGATTAACGGCACTGAATCACGCACCAAAAAACTTGATTTATTTAAAATCATCTGTCCGTAGCAACGTATCATCACTGATGTATGAAATTTTCATTACTTTCTAATTAACTTCACAACTTAACTGCATCGTAAAAATAACAGTTTAAGTATATAAAATAATAAAATACTGCAACTTTCGCCTGCATTATTTTAACTTAATAATTCAAAATAACTTATACGTTAAGAGTTAAAATGTTTTAAATTGTATCATCATTGTTTTAATTATATTAAGTTGCAATCAACTTCACTAACATTGATGACATCATTGAATCACGATATTACGCGACACAATTTAATTTTATAAAATAATTGTCCGTAGTAACTTTCCGTTAGAATTATTAATTTAAAAATCCATAATAACTTATTATTAATTAAAGATTAATGAATAAGAATATTTTTTTAAACTGTATCATCACTGCTTAATATGTTGAGATTAACTTCATAAAAATCGATGAAGTCATTTATTAACTGAATCAATTTCAATTTAATAATTCACAGTAACTTATTATTAGTTGAGGATTAAAATATTTTTAAATTGTTTCATCACTGTCTGATCTATCAAGTTAAGAATAACTTCACAAACATCCATGAAATAAATTGTTAACTGAATAACAAAATCACGTGACACAGTTTGATAGAAGAATGGCCGTAGCAACACTTATAATAATAATAATTTTTTTTTTCCTCTAGGAAATTAAAGTTAATTTTAAAAATTCAATAAATTTATATTGAAAGTCAATTTTTAAACAGTTACTTTACGAATTCACCATGACATCCTGGTCACAGCACCACTGTTACGTTCCTAACTTTGGGTAATTAATTTTTAAATTATTTAAGTCCAGATTTTGACCTCGTTAGGATGTCAATAGACTCCAGGTGGGTCGTGTCACTGGTTTAATCCGCGAAGTCACTTTTAAAATTTAAGTTTATAAAATTTTATGTTTCTTTCAATTAACCTGCCTCAGGTAGGTGATTTTGGAGTGCCTAAACGCTGGCTAGCGCTTCGGCGATTTCACCAGAGTGGAAAACAGCTAATAAAAGCGCTTACACCCTGGGGGATAAGGTTGTAATAAGTATCCATAATAATTATGATAATCAATAATAATTATTGATTGACAATTAATAAAATTTATTTGAAAAGGATTAGGCAGGTTCAGCCTCGGACCAGCAGAGATTGCTCCTCTGCTAAGTCCGAGGACTGACTGCTCCAGATGAAGTCTGAAGACAGAATGTATCAAAAAATATTAATTGCATTGGGTTTTTATAATAATTTTTAGTGACGTTGCATCTCAGGTTACCCTATGTGAACATCAACGCAGTCCAAATCCCACAACGTAGACTGTTTAGTCTACTGGGCTGCGTTGACGTTCCAGAAATCTGTTATCTCGAGATATTTCCGTTACGAGATACCTCAAATAACGATTAATTTATTATTTTAAATCAAATTTTATTTTAAATATTAATTAATAAAATTTTTAATAAATTTAATATTTGCCAAAACGTAACAAACACATATGTGATTGTATTAAAATTTAATTAAAATAAAAACTCTTACTGTTTTATTCACGCATTCATATTTGTTTATTGTAAAATTAAAACACGTGTAAGTATCTTGATAACATTAATTTATCTACTTATAAGTATATTCAACAACAGCGTCGTCAGTGACGCTACGGAAACCGTCTTCTGCAGAGGTATCACGATTACCTATCATAAATGGAATTAATTATAGATATACAAGGTCTAACTAACGATCAAGGTACTTTTGTGCCCAAAGAAATCGCTATAATCAGTGTCGATAATTCAATACAAAAGCATTGGTTGCTTAAACCATCTTTTTCCGATAGTCAATTATTATCAAAAACACGGCAAACTAATTATTGGCTTACAAAAAATAAACACGGTATAAGATGGTCTGACGGTGGTGTTACCTTATCCAATATTTTTGACATTTTTAAGTTTTATTGTGAAAAGGCTCATACAATTTACGTGCGCGGTAGTATTAAATTGAAATATCTTGAAACATTATTACGTAGGAAAATTATTAATTTAGAAGAAGAAGAGCCTGACGAATGTCCAAGCTTTAAAAACTTAGAATCAGGAGACGTTAATTGCGGGTTTCACGGAACAGGTAATAATTTAGCATGCGCGTTAAATAATGTGTTGGCTTTGCAAAAAGCAATTTTGAAAAGTCGTAGGGAACCGTTTATAATATAAAATAAGTGAAAATGCAAAAAGTCAGCAAATAAGCAGCTGGTTATCTCAATAGTGCCGAATCATCACCGTACGAGACGCTAACAAAACAGTTAATATACGAACTGTAGTTTAGTATCATCAAAAGTGCCCTGTAAAATGTGTTACTCTAATTGTGAAGAGACTGTTCTTCAAGAAGAATCAGGAATATTACCTGTAATAGAGGTGACCGTAGAAGATCTTGAAGCGTTTCGCACATTATGGCCTCAAGACCCTCTTTTTCGGATATTATCTTCCAGGTTAAATGAAGAAACTATCGTATGGTTATCTCTGTGTACACGATTGGTTAGACAGGGTCAGACTTATCTAGAGGTATGTCAAACATGGTGTTTGTTAAAATATGTAACACACAAATTAACTTTGTTATTGAATTTGTCAATGTTGCAGTTTTTCATGAGTTTGTCGAGGTCTGTATTCGATGCAGCTATAAGGTCAGCTCCTGACGCTGTGCGAGAAGCTCTTGTACCTCTCTGGCACATCCGTTAAGATGACGGAGACATTGTGATTTTTAAAAACCCTCGCGATAGATCGCAAATACAACATCTAGCTAGACAAGTTAATCCTGAAAATACACGGTTTCTGCAAGAAATATATTATGACGCTATATCTTCACCGCACGGTTACTTACTACTAGATTTAAAACAGTCAACACCCGAAAACTGCCGTTTTCGTAGTTATATTTTTCCCAATGACCCTCACCAGTACGTATATGTATCTAAAAAAAATATAAATTATAAAACTAGCCGTAACGATGTACCAGTCCTTCACTGATAATGGGTGCGAACACACCTATCCAGAAAAAGCAGCTGCGTGTATTACAAGCGTTGTGTTACCTTAGTAACACACAGCGCCAGGCTGTATTGCGTAAAGCAGATCCTGCTTTGATACGTTGTATTTGTGAGTGCATATTAAACATACTATAGGGTACCGTCCCCTTGTCACCCGAATATAAAACAAAATTAAAACGCCACGTTAAGCTTTTAAGAAAATTATCATCAAAAGGTAGTAGTTTCCAATACAAAAAGAAAATAATTATACAAAAAGGCGGTTTTCTGACCTTGTTTTTAGCTCCTGTTTTAGGAGCTCTAATTTCAAATTTTATTACTAAATAAATTTGAAAAAATATGGAACACGCCCGTAAAATGGTATTAGTACCTGAGGCTAAACTTAATGAAAAGATAAGCTCCGAAAAAAACGAAGAGTGTGCAAAAAATAGAACGTGCTTGACAACCGGTACAGTGTTAACGCGTCTCGACAATGAAATGTATAAGATTTTAAATTCTTTCGGTAAATATAATACAGATCATGAAAAATGTCAAGCTTACTTACAAGTGCTTGAGCGTTATCTTAGGTTTCTTGAATATGAAAGAAAACCTGTTATAGGTAGTAATATAGAAAAAAATGTTGTTCAGCAGGAAGCGTCTTTCGAAAACTCCTCTCAAATGTTAGACACATCAGCAGGGTCCGACGAAAGTTTATTCCTCACCATTCTTCATACGAAGTAATCATAGATAATTCAATTATAGAAAGCGTACCTAAAAATTAATATCTTGGGACGATAGAGGTTGTGTTACAATCAAAGGTCGGAAAATCCCCCATTTTAATATTACGGATCTCGTAAACGATATAATACGTCCTAGAAGGCAGGCAAAAGCTATAGGCCGTCAACAGTTTGCTAAAGTACTGCAAACATTAAACATACCACGCGAGTTCATCGGCAACCGTGCTTATTTCAACAACGTCTCCGAAGAAGAAGAAGAAGAGCTATCAACCTCTACACCGACAAGACGACGATCCGGTAATATTACTATACCTGAAATAATAACAGAAAACGTGGCCGTCGATGAATCAATGTTAAACCAGAGTGGTAATGGTACTCTGAATAAAAGTAAAAAAATATCATGGATAAGGTTGAAATAGATAAAAAATTAAATAAAGTGTATTACAATCCCTCATGGTCAGAAAGTATTTCGGGAGCTAGAAATATTTTGAAATATGTTCAAAAAAACGAATCTAAACTGTCAGAAAAAGATGTTAACGAATGGTTAAATAAACAAGAAGTTTTTACGAAACACCGTATGAACAGAAAACACTTTATTAGGAGGACTTATAATGTTGAAACAGTCGACGATGTGTGGGAAGCCGACTTAGCCGATTTAAGAAATATCTCAACTTATAACAAAGGTTATAAATATATATTAATGGTTATAGGCGTGTTGAGCAAACATGCGTGGGCTGAGCCATTAATAAACAAAACCAGTGTAACCGTCGCTCAAGCTTTCAGCAAAATACTAAGTAGAAACGGCAAACGAAAACCGCGATTACTGCAAACAGATAGCGGGAAGGAATTCTTAGGCGCCCCTTTCCAAGAATTATTACGCAAAAAAGAAATACAGTTTAGAACAACACGCAATCCTGATATTAAAGCTTCTATCGTGGAGCGTCTAAATAGAACTATAAAAGAAAGAATATGGCGGTATTTTATACATACACGTACGAAAAGATATTTAGATGTGTTACAAAAAATCATGCATGCCTACAATCATACGGTACATAGCGGTATCAAAATGGCTCCTGTTGATGTTAACGAAAACATAGCTCAAACAGCTTATAATAATCTTAAAAAGCGGTATGAAAATAATAAACGGGTAGCTGTCTTAGCGAAGCGTGAGCTTAAATACTCTGTCGGTGACTTGGTGCGTATCAGTAAGGCAAAAGCAGCGTTTACGAAAGGTTACGAGAGCGGTTGGAGTAGTGAGATTTTTAAAATTTTAAGAATTTCCAATTATCGACAGCCTGCGGTTTACATACTGATCGATTTGCAAAACGAGCCTATAAATTGTATATTTTATGAGGAAGAGTTATCTAAGGTGGAATAAATGGCTTTAACACGTGATAATTTTTACATAGTATTACCTAGTAATAGCAGCATGCAATATTTTCCTGATAATTCAACAACACATTTTATCACTAGACTGCCTCAACCGCTAGATCTTAACGGATGTTGGGCGGTTGCTTTAGTAGAAATCCAGACACCTATGACAATATTACATGTACCGAAAAAATTTGCAAAAGCTATGGGTGCATTCGTCTTGGGCGCTTACACGCTTTGAGCACGCTTAATCGTCGTTTTCAGCGTTCGACTTGGTGCTGTGAGTGTCAAAAAATCACGCTCATGGCTGAGTTCGTAAAGTAGATTTCTCGCTCACAGACGCTTTCTCTACAGAGGTAGGGCAGCAAAAGCGTGAGCGCTAAACCTCATTATTTATCAAAACGAACACTACGTGAGCGTAAGCTAACCAAATTCTGAATAGTCATTCAAGTACTTAAAGTTAAAATTGTTTACAAATCAACAAAAATGGCTAGTTCTTTACCCAAATTATTTTCTATTAATTTGAATGATCCAGAATCTGGTAAAACTTACACCATTTCTGTTACGTCGGATGAAATAAAACGTCTTGAAACAGGTATGTATTTTATTAGATTAATTAATGTTATTAATTTTTACAAATACCAATATTTTTCTATTATTATGGTTTGAGGATCAAGTTGTGTTTCTGGGTGGCTGGAAAAAATATAATTGAGCTAGAAACTCTATTCCTTTTCAACGCTTAAATTGAGAGTGAATAAATAGATTACCTTAATTTGAATGCTATTAAAAAAGGTCTTATTTTTTGGGTAAAATATGTTTTATTTATTTCAGACGTTAATTTTTCAAGCTTGAAACTGTCGGAGGCAAAAGATTTAGAATACGCTGAGTTTCTTAGCGGTAGGTTCTATTTACATTTTGGGTTTTATGTGCACGAAATCTTTTTGTATACTTTGAAAAGAATCTTATTAGCATGACAAAGACAAGTTAAAGTAAGTAATTGAATTTATAATTTTTAGAACATGATTCATACACTGGTGAAGCTCTGGATCCTAACTTAACTTTTGACGAAAATCCTGAGGATCCTGAAGAATTGAATAAAAGTACAACTGAAGATTCAGGTAATTTTAAGATAAAGCTCATAAATATATTAATTGAAATCAATCAAATTCTAGAGTTAATTGTTTGTTGCAGCATTTAAATGGGCTCATGAAGCTATTCTTTTACTTCTCGATGAATATCAAAAGGAACAATCAAGTTTCAGCAGTGGTAAAATTTCCCAAAAAAAATTGTGGGAGGGAATTAGTTGTCAACTCCATGCTCGCGGTCATAATATTACAGGCCCTCAATGCCAGTCAAAGTTAGCAGGAATAAAAAAAACTTACAAAAATATAAAAGATCATAATAATAAATCTGGCAACTCAGCTAAACATTGGCCTTACTTAACTGTAAGTTCAAAATAATTAAACTTCGGAAGGGTGATAAATTATATAGTTTTTTATTTCTTTAGATAATGGATGATCTAATGGGGGATAAGCCTTTTATTTCACCAGTTGCAACTTGCTCCTCTACTGGAAAGAAAAAAAGGACATCATCTGAATGCAGTACTGAAAGTAGTACAAGCAGTGATTTGGAAAATCTAGTAAACCGTGAGTATATTTTTATTTGTTTAAAGAAATATATTACGCTATTGAAAACATAATTTTATCATTTTCAGAAAAAAAAGCCAAAATTACACCTGCAAATCAACTGTTAACTGCGTTACAAGAGCGAGCCATGAAAAATGAAGAGAGCAAAGAACGTCGATTCAAAGAATTTATGCCTTTAAAGCTCAAAAGGCAGAGGATGCTCTTCAATACAAAAAAAAGGCTTTAGATTTATTAGAGAAGCTTGTCAACTCTAATAATCATTTTCAATGTAATTTTAGTTTAGACCATTTTTTTTAAATCGGACTGATTAGATTAATTACGAAAGATTTTAGTAGTAAAAATGTTTTTTCAAGTACAAAATTGGAAGCAATAAGCTATTTTAATATAGATAAACTATATTTTTACAGAAGTCAGGGGCAACTTTTATATGTGTACTTAATAAGTTATGTAACTTTTAGTTTGCAAAGCAATATAAGATAAAAGTTAATATTGTTAAATGTTATAGAGTTTTTTGTATTAAATAAAATAAAAAGGTATGTATTGTAAAACAAAATAAATAAATGTTTTGTTTTTATTTCATAAATTCACGTAAATAGTTTTAATTACAATTATTGAAATTAAAAAATTATCAATATTATTCGATCGAAAATATCGATTGTTAGCTATAAAAAATTTACAATTCTGTCGTATATGTGTATAATTACTCAAATATAAAAGTATTTAATATATTTCTATGAAAATGATATAAAATCTTATTCAAAAAAATATTTCTAGAAGTTTCTTTTCAACAAATTGTAGAAAATTATTTGTTTTGTGGCATATTAAAATTTGTAATTATTAAAATAGTTTCTATTACACATTTCGTAAGATTAGTTGGTCACGTATACGATTTCGTTTGTCAACACCTTCGGCATTTAAAACTCTATTTTGTCCAATATTGAGCATTTCATTCATATTCCCATTTTCTTCGATTATTTCGTCGACAGGAAATTCATCTTCTTTTAATAAGCATATATTATGCAAAACACAACAGGCAATAATAAAGTCAGGTATTAAATCTGTTCGATTCATATCTAGAACAGTAAGCAAGCTACGAAACCTTTTTTTAAGTAATCCAAATGCACGCTCAATAGCTATACGTGCAGATGAATGACAAAAATTATAATTTTTTTGTCTTCCTGATAAATGCCCATTATCTCAATACGGAGTCAGTAAATGTTTATGAAGAGAATAAGCTGCGTCACCAACTAAATGATAACCGTTTGGAAATTTCTATTGATCAGTGAGATAATCATTCACTTCTGATAGACGGAATACTCGTGCGTCATGTACAGAACCAACATTCCCAGCATAACAGTGGATAAATCTACATTGAGCATCACTAATAGCCTGTTTTCGAATAAATAGTAATTGTAAAAAATATATTTGAGAGATTGTTATATTACGTGACAGCTTACTTACTTGTAATTGGATCGAATGATGTCCTTTTCTGTTAACATAACATTCCGGATGTTCGTGAGGTGCAGGAATATTTATATGTGTTCCATCAATTGCACCAATAACATTGGGGAAACCGCTCGTAACTTCAAACTCATTGGCAATTTCAGCAAACTTCTCATTATCAGGCCAGACTATAAAATTTGGAGCTATTTCCACTAAAGCTGTTGTAACTCTTCGTACACTTGATAACGCTGCTGCAAAACTAACATCAAACTTTTGGCAAATCGACCTTTAAAAAGGATACATTAAGTCAAAATTTAATTTATAATAAATAAAGTTACATAAAATTTAAGTAATAGTTTTATATTATACCGATACGAGTCTGGAGTTGCCATTTTCCATATAGCGATAAATAATTGTTTGTCAGGTTGTATCATTTTACATCCTGGAATTTTCCTTATTAACGATGGTTTAATTGTACCGAGAACAAAATTAAATGTTGACCGACTCATCCTGAAATTATTTAATCATGTATTTGAATAAAATAAATACCGTCGATAAGCTCAATTTAGAAAGCATAGATAAATTTTTTGGAAATACTAAATGTTAAATTTTAAATAATTACCTAAAGTGAGATTTAAATTCTTTATCAGTAAAAGCTGGTATAACCTCTTCAACAAAATTTTTAAGCCTTGGCAAATGTTCTCTTTTTTCAGAGAAATTTAAATAAGCACTGCAATATTCCCATTCCATTTCATCATCACTATCTTCAATCATATCGAATTCATCATCACTATCGTCAGAATCATCGTTGATAATTTCTAATAAATTATGTATCATCTGATTGACATTTCTCACATTCGCCATGTTGATACTAACTAGCGCTCACAACGTCCAAAACGAACGATTTTTTCTAAGCGCTTATAAGCCAACATGAACACTCATAATTCGTGCTTGTAAGCGTGAGCGCTCAAAGCGTGTAAGCGCCCAAGACGAATACACCCTATGTTAACCGTCGAATACTTAGATTTGGAAGAGTCTAATGCGATAATCGACACTTTTTCTTTTACTGATAATATACCTCATGGTCAATATCAAAGTCTAGGAAATCTAGTGGATGCTCTCAACAAACTTAAACCAATTTCGGATCATTTAAGTTTTACTTATAATGTTGGAGGTTTTATAAAAATTTATACTGTATGCAGTTGTGAAAATGCAAGACATACGCTGGTGTTAAGTGAAAGACTCTGGAGTATATTAGGTTTTGAAGAAAATATATTATCAAGAGTTATATCATCTGAACCGTATAATTGTTGGGGTTCTAAACCAGCTTCTTTATCACAAGCTATACCTGGGAAAATATTTATCTATACAGATATATGCGAGGGGTATATAACAGGCGATGTCCAGACACCTTTACTACGAGTGGTCCCGCTTGATCACGACCAGTATAATTACGGTGCAACCAAAATTAAAAGTTTTTCTCCAGGACAATATATACCTCTGTTACGTAGAAGTATGACCACTATCGAAATCGATATAAGAGATGAGTATGGCAAACCTATACCATTTGAATACGGGACGTTGACGGTGACGCTACATTTTAAAAGGTGTTTTTAAAATAAACATAATGGCTGTCTATGAAATACAACAATATGGCGACGGTTCTCGTAATTATTCCGGCATCAGCCATGTTTATGTTGGGTCGCCGTATCAAAAAGGTCACGGTATAGGTAGTTTCTTAGGAGGATTATTTAGAAGAGTATTACCTTTCTTAAAGACGGGTCTTAAAGCTGTAGGAAAAGAAGCTTTAAGGTCTGGTGTGAATATAGCTACAGACGTATTGGATCATAAGATACCTGCTGAGGAGGCTTTTAAAATGCGCGTGCGTGAATCAGGTACAAATTTAAAACGGAAAGCCCAGCAAAAAATTGATAGTCTTATGAGTGGTTCTGGTTATATATCCGGTCGGTTAGATTCTGCAGACGGTATGAGCCGTACGTTGGAACGCTCAAGAAAAATTTCTGTCAAAAAAAGACGTGTTGTAAAACCTAAGGCTAGATATAAAGTGAAAAAAAATAAAACTAAACGTAGAATTAATAAAAACAAAAATATTAAAAAAAAGAACAATAAACAGCGTACAGTTGCGGACATTTTTTCATAAGGTTTTTAAAATGTCGTTCTTACATGTACACTCGTGCGAGTGCGCTAAAACGTAATTAGAATTATTTTCCCTACCGCCAACTCAGACAACAATTGAGAGTGGTCAATGGATTTATTATAAACCAATTTCGTCATTGGCTGATAATTCATCCATAGAGTTTGTTGTTCAAGGGTAGGGTGGTGAATACATCGACCTAGCATATACGATGTTGAAACTAAGTGTACGTATTATTCGGAAACAGTCAGTTACTGCAGCGGCTGCGGTTCATAAAGTAGCGCCTGTTAACAACTTTATGCATTCAATGTTCAGCCAGGTTGATGTATTATTTAATCAAAAACCTGTTTCAACACCTAATAATTTATACGCTTACCGTTCATACATTGAAACTTTATTAAATTACGGTGTTGATGCCAAAACATCACATTTAACAACAGTAGGATGGTGGTGTGATACGCCTGGAAAAATGGACAGTTTAGACGATGAAAATGTAGGATTGAAAAAACGCCGCGAGTTATTGACATGCGATAAAACTGCGGATTTTATCGGACATCTACATTGTGATGTTTTTAATCAAGAAAGATTTCTTATAAACGGTGTTGAAATGCGTTTGCGTTTAACATGTTCTCGCGACGCGTTTTGTTTAATGGACGCTTCCACCAATAGGTGCGTTTTTAACATTGTCGACGCTAATCTGTTAGTAAGACGTGCAAAAATTTCACCAGGGACGCTTTTATCACACGCTCGTATGCTAGGTAAGACAACAGCTAAATACCCTATGACACGTGTTGAGGTTAAAGCTATTTCAATGCCTGCTGGTGTACATGGTGAAACTATGGACAACATAATTCATGGTCAAATACCGAGACGTTTAATCATAGGTTTTGTTGATAATAAAGCTTTCAATGGTGACGCTACGATGAACCCATTTAATTTTCAAAATTTTGGAATTAACTACTTATCATTATACGTTGACGGTCGGCAAATACCGTCAAAACCTCTTCAACCCGATTATGGGGCACGTATGAATTACATAGACGCTTACCACACACTGTTTTCGGGTACAGGAACCCTTTTTTTGAACGAAGGAAACACAATAGACAGGTTTGAGTACCCTAACGGGTATTGCTTATACGTTTTTGATTTAACGCCCGATTTATCAGCTAATAGTAATACACATTGGAATTTGATCAAGCATGGGATGGTGCGTATAGAAGTTACATTCGACAAAGCTTTAACAATAATCACAAACTGTATAATATACGCAGAGGATGAGAGTGTTTTGGAAATAGACGCTTCTAGACAAGTAACTATAGATTTTGCAGGGTAAACCCTAATACCTGCAAATAATTTCAGTAAGTGATAGAAAGTTGTCATGTGAAGATCGTTATGTTGTCTGTAGTTATATACATTCAAGGTTTCGTTAATAACGATCGTGAGATAGGTGTGACGTGTCTCATTAACGGTAATACAGCTCACTGGGTCTTGGCTCCCGAATTTTCGTTTAATCATCTGTCAGAAGAAAGAAAGCTTGATAATAACGCATTAACCCGAAAACACGGTCTTGAGTGTTATGATGGTGAATCGTTGACAAAGTACGTGCATACACAGTTACGACTTTTTTGTCAGACTGCTATGAAAATTTACACATACGGTAAAGCGCAAAAAACGTACTTAGAAGCGCTACTTTGTAAACCTATGATAAATATCTAGGAATTGCAAGACCATCCATCAGTAGCGACGTTACATCAGGCGCGTTTGACTTGTGCCTTACACAACGTATTAGAAGCTAGAAGAAATAAAAGTTTAGCGTATAATCAATGCGCATTATCTTGTGCACATTTGCTAAAACAGTGGTTAAATAAAAAAACAAATATCAATACAACGTCTGCGCTTTCTTGTCCTTGGAGTAGTCAGGCGTGTAATGAACACGGTCCAGGTATTGAAAGCTATTCAGTATATACCATACCACACGATCGGTGTATATCCAGCGGACAGAATTCCGAAAATTTTGGATAAACCGGCGGCTTTTGTTGTGAATACCGATGGCTGCAAAAAACCAGGACAGCACTGGGTTGCCATGTACGTCGATAGAAATGGAAGAGGTTGGTACTTCGACAGCTATGGATTGCCCTCGTATGTTCCTCAACACCTTAAAAGCCTCAAAAATAATTGTAGATGGTTCAGATACAACAGTAAACAACTGCAGCAAGAAGATTCGCAAGTGTGTGGCCAATACTGTGTCATGTTTTTGCATTGTATGTCTACTTATCCTTCACTTGATAAATTTTTATCTATCTTTGACGACAGACATGAGAGAAACGACAAGATCGTCGAAGAATACTACAATACGTTTATGAATGTAAAACAGAAAAAATATAGAATACCTTATGTAAAATGTAACATTATAAATAATATTCAAACATGTACTTAAATATTATACTTGCTTTATAACTGTAACAATAAACTGAAAAAGGACAATATTTTAACACGTATATCAATTATTCGAACCCTCCTTAATTTTTATTATTCTTAAATTTAAGATAACATGGATTTAACACAAGTTTATTAATTTTTTTTTTTTTTTTTTTTTTTTTTAAGTAAAACTTCTGTTAAACACCACAACAACTACACAAAGCAGCATTGGTAGATATGAGCAACATTTTATTTCACAAACTGTCATTGTATACCTGTAGGTACTTAAATCTTTTAAAAACCTGGGAGCTGTGAGTCAGATTATTATTATCTTATAGATAGCTGGTCATAATAATAAGTATTTAAAGAGCTATGAATAGATCTCAAAGCATAATAAGCATGGATTCTTTTTTATCTGCCTGATAAAACACGGGGGCATTTCCGCAATTATAGATATAATAAATTAGAAATTAATATTAGAAATTTCTAATTGTAAAATTAGAAATTATTAATAAAACAGTAAAAGGTAAGTAAGATTTTAATTTACGTAAACTATATATGAAATGGTACGTGTTTACAGGTCTCTGTAACACTGTTATATATAGATAGATATATATATATATATATATATATATATATATATATATATATATATATATATATATATATATATATATATTAGGGTGTTTCAAAAAAAGACGAATTTTTTTTTTTTTCTTTTGGTGTCTAAAAATTGATAGTATACCTAAAAACAAAAATTTTGGCGCCCATGTGAGCTCTTAATATGAATAGTAAGATTTGCCTGTATCCATTTCTTTATTTTCCATTTAAATAACACGGGAAAAATTTTTTTTAATTTTTTAATTTTTATTACTTTGGAACGGTTCATCGTAACAACAATCTGAAAAATGATATTAGTAGGAAATTTTACGCTCTACAAAAAACGTCTGAAGACCAAAGTTCCTCAGATTAACGGCTTCAAAGATATCCGCGGTCAAAGATAACACTAATAAAAAATTTCAAATATTTTCCAATAAAATTACAAAAAAAATATCACATGCTATATTTTTATTATTTATTATGTTAAATTACTTCAATTCCGTTAACCTGAGACTGTAAACTTTTTTTTTTACTAATTAATTCAATACTTAACTCACGAAATGCACTAATATATAAATATAAACGTTAAAAATGTCACATAAATGATTTTTTGGTCTCTTTTATAACAAATTTATTTTATATTTTATAAAATTTATAAATTTTTGTAAGAGGAAAATGTAAAGTTCCTTATTACACAAACTCACCAAACACTCATCATTGCATATTATTCAAAATAATATGAAAATTCTGTAAATACGTTAAATCAATTAAATCTACTATAAAACTTGATCAAATGATTTTTATTTGAAAAATATCAACAGAGCTTTATTTAGCTCTGTCGGTACAGAGTATTATACTCATTTAATTTGAGTGTTGTAGCTAATAAGCTCTGTGTTGGTAAGCCTGGTTGTTCGGTACTAAATTCATTTAGTTGCTTTGCTCTCAACGCTTTACTATATCTTCTCGTCATTATCTTTGTTCATTGATACTGACTGTTTTTTCAATCCGTTATATTATTAATTTAATTAGTTAAAATATATCAGTTATAAATTTTGTGACCATAATGATGAAAACAGTGTACTTGATTGGTGATGTGTTAAGTGAATTAGTTGGAAAAAAATTACCCTCTCTGAAAGAGGTTATGTCGCTTTTATTTTATTATCTTGATACGAAAAATTTTTCAGTTAAAGAAAGTATATCAATCACTATCGACAAAGTTTTTGAAATTTGGTGTGCGGCACAAATCCCGACAAGAGAGAAAAAGTCTGCTTTTTTGAAACTAATCTCAAATCACAATCGATGGAAGAATTTACAAAAAACCGTAAAATGAAAAAGTCAAAGTCTCAAAAAAAAGGAATCCGTTTTTCAGGATGAATTAAATAAACTATTTGATGTAGCTCATGCGGATGTTTTAAATATACTGGACAAAGAAAAAGATTATTTTATTTGGGACAAAACTCTTCCAGTCGACGTGGTTTTATTTCATATAATTCTCCAACCAATTTTAGAAGATGTCGAAGACATGGATGTTGATATCAGCAATTATGATAATAATAACAATAATAGTGATAATAATAGTGAAGAGAACATTGATAGCAATGATAAAAACTATAATAATAATGGTAATGATAGTAATAATAATGTCAGGAGAGTTTGATAACGACAATGTCAACTATTATTGTGCAGTTGAGACTGATGATGTTGCTAATCATAAAATATCAAGTCATCCATCTCAATTATCCCAGAAATCTTTGGAAAGTAATACTTCTCGTATAATCTCTGATTATGAAGATGAAATGCCAAAACAACAAGTTCCAAAAATTGATATAATGACACCAGAACTTGCTGCGGCTTTGGATAGAGCTAACGTGACTAGTAGGATGGCGACTTACATTATTGCTGCTTCATTATCTTGCTTGAACATTGATTGTGCAAGCGTAAACTTTAGTCATGTGACTATTCACCGAGCAAGGGAAAAATTCCGGAAAGAAGCGGCGTTAAATCTGAAGACTAATCTGGAAACTGACAATTATGTACTACATTTTGATGGAAAACTGTTATCAGATATTATAGGTACAGAACAAGTTGACCGGCTTGCGATTATTTTATCATCATCAGGTAAATTTCAACTGTTAGGAGTTCCTAAACTAGAATCTGGGACTGGACAAAACCAAGCTTCAGCTATTATTAAAACAGTAAAACAATGGGATATTAATACTGACAACATCAAAGCATTGTGTTCTGATACTACGGCGTCAAATACGGGTAAATAATTTATTAATAAAAATAATATAACATGGTTGATTACCGTAATGTTTAAATGCTAAATCAAATCAGATTTTTAGTATTAACCATTAATTTCCAAGTTATGAGTAATTTTTTTTCAAATTGAAAAGATTTCTCCGTACTACTCTAAAAAATCGATACTTCACTAGCAATTCTCATTTTATTTTTTCAGGAATCAGAAATGGTGCGTGTGTATTAGTAGAAAAGGCTCTTAGTAGAAAACTGTTGTACTTGCCATGCCGACACCATATTTTTTAAATTGTTCTTCGAAGTGCATTTGAAGTATACTGGCCTGCTTCGTCTGGCCCAAACGTTCCAATTTATCAGAGATTTAAAAAGAAGTGGGATGAAATTGACCAATCAAACTTTACGGCTGGTATTTGTGACAAAAAAGTTTTGGAAGTAATAACACCAATCAAAGATGAGATTTTGAAATTCGTTAATAATCAAATAGAAGTAAAATTTTTTAATCCAGCGCTGAAGAATTATTAACTGATGTTAAAGTGGAAAAGAAAAATGTATAAAGTTCAGTATAATTGAGGAGCTGATTTTCAAAAGGGTATCTTTTCATATTTTAAAATACCAGTTTTCTGAACTTTTAAATACTAATTACTTTGAGAATTATGAACATTTATAAATGAAAATCGAATTGCAGCTTCATAACCGATTGCACTTTATAGCTAAATTAAAAAAAGTTCAATACAAATATTTATAATTGAAGATAACTAGTTTTTGTCTCGATTAATCAAAAATCAAAAGATACCCTTTTGAAAATAAGCTCCTCAATTATCAATTTTACTCTGATTAATTAACTTGCCGTCGTGATTAAAAATATTGAAAATCAGTTTCACATGACTGTTATACTTTCAATCATCTTTAACGAATAGAATTGCGTTTGTAAAATATTTTACAACTTTTACCTCACATCAGTTAATAATAATTAGTCTTCTCAACTTTGAAATTGCGATATAATCAATTTCATTTTGACTTATAACTTTTTTTGTAGATGGATCATTGTCGAGACGATTACCGTGAACTTCTGGAATTATCATTAATATTTTTGGGTACTAATACCACAAATATTACATTTAAGCATCCTGGAGCGGTCCATCATGCAAGGTGGATGGCTAAAGCAATATATAGTTTAAAAATTTTTTTATTCAGAAATGAATTTCATCTTACTAAATCGGAAATAGATGGATTACGAGAACTTTGTTTATTTATCATAATATTCTATTTAAAAGCTTGGTTCACTGCGCCGTGTGCTATAACAGCACCTAATAATGATTTAACTTTGATTAAAGAATTAATTTCATATGAAAGATTTAATAATAGTCTTTCACAGACATGCTCACAAAAATTAGCCGATCACTTGTGGTATTTAAACAACGAGCTGTCTGTTTTATCTCTCTTTGATAAAAATGTTTCAGTTGGAACAAAAAAAAGAATAGTTCATGCTCTTAAAAACTGTAAAGCCAATGAAACTACAACAAATCGCTTTATAATAGATAAAGAAAAATTTAGAGTCATTATTAAATAAAGATCTTAGTCAATTTATGTCTATGAGATCGATTAATATATTTGAATCGTTTGATTTGTCGTATGAGTTCATTGATGAGGATGTTACTTTGTGGCCTCAAAATCTGAATTTCTTAGAAAACTTGGAGTATTTCGGGAAACTTCAAGTTGTGAATGATGTAGCAGAACGCGGCGTGGCATTGATAGAGCAGTATAATCGATGCTTAACGAAAGATGAAGAACAGCTTCAATATTTGTTGCAAGTAGTGACAGAACATAGAAAACAATATCCTAATTGCAATAAAAGTAATTTTATAAAACTGTAATATTTTCAAGTTGAAAAATTGTTGTAACAAGTTGTAAATATAGTTTTCTGTTATAAAGACTAAATTGTTCAATAGAAGTTCTTAATATTTAGAAAAAAAAAAAAGAAATTTGTTATAAAAGAGACCAAAAATCATTTATAAGATATTTTTAACGTTTATATTTATATATTAGTGCATTTCGTGAGTTAAGTATTGAATTAATTAGTAAAAAAAAAAAGTTTACAGTCTCAGGTTAACGTAATTGAAGTAATTTAACATAAAAAATAATAAAAATATAGCATGTGATATTTTTTTTGTAATTTTATTGGAAAATATTTGAAATTTTTTATTAGTGTTATCTTTGACCGCGGATATCTTTGAAGCTGTTAATCTGAGGAACTTTGGTCTTCAGACGTTTTTTGTAGAGCGTAAAATTTCCTACAAATATCATTTTTCAGATTGTTGTTACGATGAACCGTTCCAAAGTAATAAAAATTAAAAAATTAAAAAAAATTTTTCCCGTGTTATTTAAATGGAAAATAAAGAAATGGATACAGGCAAATCTTACTATTGATATTAAGAGCTCACATGGGCGCCAAAATTTTTGTTTTTAGGTATACTATCAATTTTTAGACACCAAAAGAAAAAAAAAAAATTCCTCTTTTTTTGAAACACCCTAATATATATATATATATATGTATATATGTATATGCAATCAAATGTACAACCACTTGTCCCCACCAGGGCGTCGCGAACCGTCCCCACCGTGCGCCGCGAGCTACCACCACTGGGTGGTGGGGGCCGCCAAAGTTGTACCATACTGCTCTGGTGGCTAAGATGTTATTTCTTCCTTCTAGATTCTGTCTTTCGCTCTTTTCCTCTCGATGGATCGCAACTCTGTAAGCACTTTTGTAGCAAAAAAGCTTGTGGCGTTCCAGGCAGCTTCTGACGACAACATTGCTTCTACTATCGACTCTGGTTGGGTTCTCTTTTTCAGAATCTTCTCCAACTCATCGCGCTGTTGGTTGAAACGTGGACACACAAAGAAAACATGCTCCGCATCTTCATTAACCCCTGGACAGGACGGGCACTCTGGGGTATCATCGTGCTTAAAGCGGTGAAGATACTTCCAGTAACATCCGTGTCCGGATAACATCTGCGTTAAATAATAGTTGATCTCACCGTGACTCCGGTTGAACCTCACATCAATCCGAGGTATGAGACGGTACGTCCACTGGCCTTTCTCTGCAGCATTCCACTCCTGTTGCCATCTTGCGATGCTGTGTTGCCGTTCTTCCCTTTTAGGTTCTTCAGGGCTCAGTGTGGTTGACCTTTTTCGTTGATATAGGTTCCGTCTTTCCTCAGCTAGGACTCTGAGAGGCAGAGTACCGGAAATAACACACGCTACTTCCTCTGATATTGTGCGCAAGGCGCTAGCTACTCGTAGAGCACTCAGTCGATATACTGGTCCAGCCTTTCTCCATGATTCTTGCGTCTTTAGTGCGTCGGCCCAAATGGATATTCCGTCGGTGTTCCGGTGTTCCGAAGTGTTCCGGTGTTCCGGTGTTCCGAAGTGAGCACCGATGTGACTACTGATGACAATAATAGCCTCCTGCTCTGCTTTGGGCCTCCGACGTTCGGCATCAGTCGTGCGAGACTAGCCCTCACTACTGACGCTTTGGCACTGACATGTTCCACTTGCTGCTTGAAGTTGAGTCGGGCATCAAGCATCACTCCCAAATATCGGATATAAGGTTGTGATGTGATTTCTTGTTCGCCGACTTTAAATTAATTGTTATTAACCCGCTTTAGTTTGTTACAGATAAATTGTGTTATTTGTAAAAATAATTCTCCACTTTTCCAGAGTCGGCAGTGTGCTCAACCACGTATCAACCGGCTTCGCTTTATTAATCACGCAGTGCTTTATTCATCCGCTTTTATTTAAACAATCCGCTAACATATTAAATAAATATTAAGTTTAATTTGTGTTAATAAATTTATAGGGTTTATTTTAATAATATTTCCGCGTTTTAATTGAGATATCCACACCAAAACCTGATCCACCGCTTTCCTGCATTTTCAGCATTTTACACTATCCGTCTCCTACATACATTATTGACTATTTCGTTTCTAAAATAATATTGTTTAGGTAGATACTTTTTTAGTTTATCTAGAGAACTTCGGACTGAAAATTTCTGGTGGGTAGTTTACAAATTTAAATTTCATAAATTTATATTGAAAACTTTAGTGAAATTCTCTCTTTGGTAATAAAAATTTTTAATTTTCTTCTATTAATTCAGTAATTATACAATACAATTGTTGTTACAGCTAAAATTAATTTATAACTATATTATAAAAATGATTTTTCGCAAGTTAATGATTTATATGTTTGTTTATTATTAAGAAATGTCATGGTGTGATTAAATTAAACTAACTAAAAACTAACGCCAGCAAAGCATTAATTCTTTTCAAATTTTTAACTGAAAATTATTTGTGGGAAGTCTAAAAATTTTAATTTTTTAATGTTTGTTTTCTGGAAAGTTAGGAAAAAATAGTTTTCAATAATAATTTATTTCCGTCAATTTGTTTGCAACTTTCCTGTAGTAACCTGCAGATATGATTAGAAATTTTTGTTATCTGTACCGCTTAAAATTAATATTCGTGAAGTTAAATTTAAGTAATTTTATTCTTTTGAAATTTTATTTAATTATTGATTACAATTTACAGTATTTATTTCGAATACACAAACATTGTAATATCTTAAGTTATCGCTGTATTGTAATTATTTCAATATTGGCGCTCTCCTTATCGTAGATGTTAGGTTAGGAACCTACTATGCTCTGGTGTCACAATCCAAATTCTCTCGTCTTACGCTTGGTCAATCAAGAACATCGTAAAGTCTCATTTGCGAAGCCTTTTATAATATTAATTACAAAAATTCAATTTCCGATATATATTATTCTTTTATCTTAAATATTAACAATAATAACATGGATCACAATTCGGTAAGTATTCCAAAAAAATTTTTATTTTACACAAGGTTGAATCATTGGTTAAATGCATACCAAGAAAGAACTGAAAATAAATTTAATGTTCGCTCAAGTGAATCATTATACAAGGTCCATAAAAATTGGTCTAATGTGGATTTTAATCCGCATTTGATCTATGACCGGATTAAATTTAAATTCTCTACATGCGAACAACATGAGCTTGAATCAGCGTAAGAATATAATAATCATTTATAGGTTATATTATTTGCATTAGTTGTTTGATTGTCAACAAAAAATTTTTAATTTTTGATGTATTATTATCAAATAACATAACTTTGATTATTTTTATTATAATCAATCAAGCCAAAAAATGATAAAGTAAAAGATAAAGTAAATGTTCTAGTTCCTCAAATTTTTGCTTGTAAGATAATTTTTTTCGCTTGAAAAGAAGATCAATGTTTTTAAACTTAAATAAATTTTTTTTTCACCTATACCTTTTATTATACCACTTATGTCTTTTTATTTATTTGCGTAAATGAAGAAGTGCAAAATATGTAAAAAAAATACTAATGTAAATGATCGACTTTTTGCAGGGAAACATGTCCGGCTAAACTTTTTGTAAGCACTTCTCCTCGAAAGAAGACCTTGCAAGTGGATGAAAGTAATTTTCGACATAATCATCCTCTAATGGTACGTAATTAAGAATTTAGTAAAAAAATCAAAATTCCATAAGTTTTAATGAAAATTACACAACGTCACTGTTTGGTTATATATATATATATATTTTTTTTCTATTATAATGTGTTTTGAGCTAAGCTATTGTTTTATAATTGTTTGATTTCCAATGCTAAAAAATTAATCTTGATGATAATATTTAGAATAATGAAAATCATCATTATTAAAAAAATAAAATTCCTCGTTATTAGTTTGTCAACTACTTACACAAAACTATATATACTCGAAATTTAACATTTTTCTAAATCTCATTATAACAGATTGCCGGTAGAAACGGATCATCCAATCAAAGGACCTTATTGCTGGAAAAAGCTATTAAGCTTTAAAAAGCGATGGCAAAGGCGGCAAAGACGTCGAAACAAGAAATGAAAGGAAAAAAAAAATCTCCCGAAGATAAAACTAATACTAAAACTGGCAAGAATTTAAACGTTCGAGACGCTGTTGTTCTGCTGAATAAAATGGACATTGGAGACCTAACTGATAGAGAATATATAAAATTTTTGATGTTTTCGGATAACTTAAGTCTGAAAGTGGAGAAAGACGCAGTATTACTTAAAAAGAAAGTAATTCAACTACACCTTTTGTCTCAAGTAGACGAATTCAACGTAAAAAAACTTGTTAATTTTGATTTAGAGCAGAAGAAACAATATTTCACTAAGTTTGCATTTTTGCATCTTCAGCTCTTACTTAAGGCGAAAAAATAATTTTTAACAGTGCTTTTGATTTCCTTATAAATGCCAAAAGCTATTTTCAGTTTCTATAGTTTTTTAAAAGAATTTAAAATAGTTATAAATTATTAAGAAAACTATATGATAACTTATACAATCTTTGTTATTTGCTCTAATGCCGTGTTATCCTTGCTGAGTAAGATTCTGAAAATTACTATCCTCTCTTACCATACAAGTACCGTCCTTATATAAAATCTTACGATAAATTTATATATGTCGCAAGATTCGCTTCTCACCGACAATGTTTACCTTAACTCATTATGAAAATCTAAGCGGTGTATTTTTTGTCTTTTTATTGTCATTACATTTTTATTTTTATCCAATTATTAACCTAGTATTGACAATTGTGCCGTACTTAGTAAATAATTGTGGGCTATCCGTGCCAAAAAATTTGTGTATGTTTAACAATGATTAATTTTTGTGAGATAATTTACTTTTTATCGAATATCACTTATTTTTTCTATTTATTTCAGTAGAAGTGCACCATTCGTTTCAAGGTAAAACTATAACAATATTAACCATTTTTCTTTAAATTATGATATTGTTCAGGTAGATTTGATATTTATTCAAATAAAAGTAATTTGTTTAATATATGGGACGGTGTGCTTAGGAGAGTCAAGCTTCAGCCTCATTCCTTATGGCAATCTGAAACTGGTATTTGTCATCCCTTTCTTTCCATAATTTTATCAGGTCATTTTTGGAAAGGTTTTTTTTTCATAAATCTTCTATGACCCTTCATTTCTATTTATTAATTAACCTGGAACTATTAATTCTTTTGTTTTCAATAATTATTCCGGGCCATCCGTGCGTAGAAATTTTCAGTGAATGAATAATTATCAATTTTAACAGTCAAATTGACCTTTTGTTGGATAAGTATTACATTTTTTCTTATTTCTCGTAGTAGTGCAGTATCTATTTTAAGGTTAAATTTAAAAATTAATCATAATTTTTATTGAAAATTATACAATCGATTATCCCTTTCCTTCTATAATACTAGCAGGTCATTTGTGAAAAATTTTTTTTTCATTAATCATCGATGACCCTTTATTTCTATCCAATAATTGACCTGAAACTATTAATTTTTTAGTTTTTAATAATAAATTCTGGGCCATCCGTGCCAAAAAAATTAATATAAAAATTTAAACAATTATTAATTTTTACAATATAATTAACCTTGTATCAAATATCACTTATTTTATTTATTTATTTTAGAAGTCATGCCCCCTCCGTAACAAGTTTGAACTGTAATAATATTTACCATTTTTCTTTAAATTGTGATATTGTTCAAGTAGATTGAATATTTATCCATATAAAAAGAATTGGTTTAATATAAGGCAAGGTGTGTTTGAGAGAGTCAAGTTTTACCTTTACACAGTCTAACAATAAAAGAAGAGTATTTGTTATTTTTTCCTTCTCATTCTACAGCCAGGTTATTGGTGACAAAGTGTTTTCCATAAATCTATTAAACTTTATCCTATAGTAAGATTAGTATTTTCAATTACGTTGGATTTATTAATAATTCCAGGCCATCCGTATATAGAAAATTTCCGTGAATTTTGAAAAATTTTTAATTTTTACGATGATACTGATTTCTTATTGGATAAGTATTACCGTATATTTATTTGTAGTAGCAGTGCACTATTCATTGCAAGGTTAAAGGGTAATATTATTAATAATTTTTATGATAAATTTTTATATTGTTTAGGTTGATTTAACATTAGTTAAAATAAATAAAATTATTTTAATATATGGCAAAGTGGGCTAAAGAGAGTCGAGTTTCATCCTGACTTCTTATTACAATCTGGGTCTGGTATTTATTGTCTCTATCTTTCCGTATTACAACCAGATCATTTGTGAAAAGATTTTTCTTCATAAACCTTTAATGACTCTCCATTTCTATTTATTAATTAACTTGGATTTATTAATTTATTTGTTTCTAATAATTATTCCGGGCCATCCGTGCGTAAAAATAATCCGTGAATTTTGAATAATTAATCATTTTTTCATTAAAATTGACCTTTAATGAGATAAGTATTACACATTTTGATTTTTAATACTAATGCACCATTCATTTCAAAGTTCAACTTTAATATTAATCATAATTCTTATTTCAAATTATAATTGTGTTTCAGTTAATTATATATTATTTAAAATTGAAAGAATTATTTTGTTATATGATAAGGTTAGCTACGGAGAGTCAGGCTTGAGCGTGATTCCTTGTGACAATCTGAGTCAGTTATTAGTCATCCCTTTCTTTTCATTGTACTATTAGGTCATTTGTAAAAAAAGTTTTTCTTTACAAATCGTCTATGACCATTTGTATTCATTAAGTAACGAAGAACCATAAATTTTTTAGTTTTTAATAATTAATACCGGGCCATCCGTGCCAAAAAATTTATTGTATTTTTTGAAAAATATTAATAAATATTTTTATTATAAATTTTTATATTGTTAAGGTTGATTTTACATTTGTTAAAATAAAGAAATAAAAATATTTTAATCTATGGCAAGGTCGGCTAAGGAAAGTTGATTTTCATCCTGGCTTCATATAACAATCTGGTATTTATAGACTCTATCTTTTCATAATACTATTAGGTCATTTGTGAAAAGATTATTTTTTTACAAATTGTGTATGACCATTTTAATTCATTAAATAACGAGCGACCATACATTATTTAGTTTTTAATAATTAATACCGGGCCATCCGTGCTAAGAGGTTTTTTTGTAAATTTTGAAAAATTATTAATATTTACAATGAAATAGACCTTTCATCGGATAGGTATTACATTTTCTTACTTTAGGTAGTAATACACCACCTGTTTCAAAGCTAAATTCTTATATAAATAATAATTTTATTATAAATTATAATTTTGTTTAAGTTAGTTATATCCTACTTAAGATTAAAAAAATTACCCCCACGGAAAAAGTATATATTCTGGAATATATTCTGAAATATATTCCAGAATATATTCTGAAATATATTCTGGATATATTCGAAATATATTACGGATATAGCCCTGTTTTGCCCAGGAATATATTTTTTGAGGATATATTCAGTATATATACGGAATATATACTTGGTGCATACTCCATTCATAGATTCGGAATATATTCAGAATATATTCCAGAATCTAAAAACTAAGTTTCCAAGCATTTTTTTTCAAAATTGGCATCAATATTGTAAAAATTAAAGTATGAAAGAAAAGCTAAAATAATTTGTAGGCAATTTATTCTGATGAACTAAAACTGATTGTTATTGATACTTATTGGTTTTATAAATTAAAAAAACTGTAAGAAAATTTATGAAGTTTGTCTTCTTGAAAAAAATTATTGTGGATCCTGCTCTTCATCGTCATTGTTACCGGCATCTTTGTCACCCTTGTCCTTTTTTGTTATATACTTTAATAAATTGTGAAAAAATATTTTATTATTTTAAATACATTGAGTTGAGGTTAGTAACATTTTAATATTAATTACCTTAGGCTGTCGTCGGTCGTATCTGATTCGAGTACACTTGGCATTCACAATCTTTCCAAAATCACCGTCTTTGAAATTTTTGAATCGTTTTTTAACACATTCTGTAATAAAAATAGTAAGTAATTATGAAAAAATATTAAACTATATTAAAGTAACAGACGATATAAAGTGTCAAATAATATTACGACGTATGGCAGTCAATTTATCATCATCCAAGGCGATCAACTGAACATTTTCTTTTCCTTTGTTTATTTTTGATGCACTGCCCTTATAGTTACTATTTGCCAGTACATCAAACCAAAAACAGATACTAATAAACTAGCCACCATTGCTCCAGCTGTCCCACTACACTCAGCAGCATTCCATTGGCTTTGGGTGATAAATACTTTACTTCCAGGATCACCAATTTCTTTCTAATTTTTTATGGAAAAAAATTAATATGTTTCACAGCACTTTTAATTTTTTTAATCATAAACTTACTGTCATAAGACCAGCTGAAGAAGCAGACTTGGTAGCTTTATCATTGGCTTTACAGCCTCGAGATGTTGAAGGTTGTGTCTTTGAGTTATTTAAAATTTTACCAAGAACTGTAAGTAATTTATATATAAATATATAATTGTTAATTGTTGCCAAATAAAAAATAAAAATATTTTCCAATTTCGAATTTAATAAAATACCTGTCGCAAAATGTTCTTTTGTTACGTATTTATTTTCAGTATCGTCTATTTGGATTATTGGCACTTGGGTGGTGTTATTACTCGCTGGTAAGACGTCCAATATTTTTACCTCTTCACTGACAGAATTTTTTGCATTATTATTCTAAATAAAAATTAAAATAATTATATTAAAGTATTATTTTTTCAAAAAGTTGTCTAGGATAAAATAAAAATTTTTTAACCACTATTATTGATATAGTAACCATTGTTGGTTGTTACAAATTTATCCAAATTTCGTAATGAATTTTATTATTGAAAATACTAAAACTTAAAGAATTATTTTAATAAAATAAGTTACTGTTGAACCAGTATCTCCATTCCCAACGTCTAAAGAGTCATCACCACTCTTTGACTCGGTACTGAAACGAATTTTTTTTGCAGACTGGCTGTCATTTTCCAAATTGTCGTCGTCATCAATCTAATAAAGAAATTATTAATGAATTTTTATACATTTATTATAAAAGAAATTACAATGCATTAATTTACCTCCACTTGTATTAATATTATGTGATGAATGACTTCCGCGTGAGCTTTCAGGCAATTTGGCTTCAGTCAACGTAATTTCTCACACTGCTTTACTGGATTTAGGTGACTTTGATACCATCCAATGCCTTCCTTACATTTCCGTTCCAAAACTTTGCGTAGAGTTCTATAAAATAATTTTTACATTATTGATAAAAATTTTTCACTTAAAATTTTCATTTCTTAATGTTATATTTATACATCATCGGTACGAAAGTATTTTCAGATCCCAG
>NC_058167.1:5399501-5436073 GCF_020080835.1 Cotesia glomerata | reverse complement strand
ATAATAAAATAAGTAATTCAAATTGTTATGGACCAAAGATTTTAATATCAATTTTTATTTTTGAATTCAGCGCTTGACGTCTCCACAAATGGATTACGGCTTCTTCAGGCATCTAATCAAATATATACCGAAAAAAATTATTACAATTAAGCAATATTACATGAATTATAAAACAAAATTTTTACCAAGAAATTTTTTCAAAAAAAATTTTTAAATAATTAAAAAAATTTTTTTATATAAACAAAACAATTTCTTAAAAAATTAAATTTAAATAACAAAATTAGTTAAACAATACCTTGAATATTAATTAAGTGAAAATTTTTTGAAAAATTTTCAGTAAAAATTATTTCATAATTAATGCAATATTGCTTAATTGTTATATTTTTTTCTGTATGTATTTGATTAGATGTCTGAAGAAGCTTATATATTTATATATAAACGTACCTGAAATTGCAATGACTCTTGCATGATAGCATAACCAACCACCCAATGGTGGCTTCGGTTTATCACGCCATTCAACCACGTACACCTCTTCCGGATCAAGTTCATCCATCAAAAATTGGTTGTAATCAAAATTTTTAATGTGGTCAACATCAATCCCACGGTATATTTCTTATCATCTGAACCACCAACCCATCTCACCAGAGCCCAATACTTTTTCCTTAAACTGCTCATAATCGCACTAATAAAAACAAAAGTATTGTTATTTACTTTCAAATATATTATCAACTACTAATTAAACAATATCATTAATATCTGATTGATTATTGACAATAGGAAAAATGAATGTATAATACTTAAATTTTATATATACCAATAATCAACAGACAAAAAACTAACCTTTATTGTGCAATTGCAATTTTACAAGATATTTTTTTAAAAACTTATCTCTAATATTTCTGGAACTTGACTTACCTTTATACGAATAATTTTATAATTTAAAAAGCTTCTTTTATAGCTGAATTGCTTGTAAAATAATTTTACGAGCAGATACTACAATGGCGTCTGTCACGTGTCTGCAGAACGACCACAATAATGGATATTTTGGCGGTAAAATAATATACTTTTATAAAAAATTTATGCAATCCCTTTTCGGAACTTGGTCTACACTGCCATGTTGTAAGTACCGTTTATAGGGCCCACGTTTTTTACACTCGTCCATTATTCAGAATAAATATAGATGTTCATAAATTTTTACAGCATTGAAATCAGACAAAAACTGTAAACAGAAATAAATATATAATTAAAAAAAAAAGAAAAATCAACAAAAGATCTCAATTGCGCCATCTATAAAGATATGACTTGGATGAACTAAATAAAATATAATAAATAATTTCATTTAAATTATAAGTTCAATTGATTTGTAACGAGAAAAAAAATAAAGAAATATTTATAAAAATTATGTGGACAAAATTGTTAAATAAAATTTTGAAATAATTAATAAATAATTGTAATAATTTAACTGTCGCTTACTATTTATTAAATAAAAATAAAAAGAAAAAATTAATAACTATTTCAAATTAAATGAAAGAATAGTATCCAACGCCCTCTACAAATTAATATGGCCAACGCAAGAATGAAAGTTGTTAAAATTAACAGAGTCAATAACAATAATGAAAACAATAAAAGTATCCTGAATAAATCTAATTTTTTGATAGTTAGTTACTTAAATTTATTTAATAGATAAAAAAATTTACGAAAAGTAGTGGGATTGCATAAATTTTTTATAAAAGTATATTATTTTACCGCCAAAATATCCATTATTGTGGTCGTTCTGCAGACACGTGACAGACGCCATTGTAGTATCTGCTCGTAAAAATTATTTTACAAGCAATTCAGCTATAAAAGAAGCTTTTTAAATTATAAAATTATTCGTATAAAGGTAAGTCAAGTTCCAGAAATATTAGAGATAAGTTTTTAAAAAAATATCTTGTAAAATTGCAATTGCACAATAAAGGTTAGTTTTTTGTCTGTTGATTATTGGTATATATAAAATTTAAGTATTATACATTCATTTTTCCTATTGTCAATAATCAATCAGATATTAATGATATTGTTTAATTAGTAGTTGATAATATATTTGAAAGTAAATAACAATACTTTTGTTTTTATTAGTGCGATTATGAGCAGTTTAAGGAAAAAGTATTGGGCTCTGGTGAGATGGGTTGGTGGTTCAGATGATAAGAAATATACCGTGGGGATTGATGTTGACCACATTAAAAATTTTGATTACAACCAATTTTTGATGGATGAACTTGATCCGGAAGAGGTGTACGTGGTTGAATGGCGTGATAAACCGAAGCCACCATTGGGTGGTTGGTTATGCTATCATGCAAGAGTCATTGCAATTTCAGGTACGTTTATATATAAATATATAAGCTTCTTCAGACATCTAATCAAATACATACAGAAAAAAATATAACAATTAAGCAATATTGCATTAATTATGAAATAATTTTTACTGAAAATTTTTCAAAAAATTTTCACTTAATTAATATTCAAGGTATTGTTTAACTAATTTTGTTATTTAAATTTAATTTTTTAAGAAATTGTTTTGTTTATATAAAAAAATTTTTTTAATTATTTAAAAATTTTTTTTGAAAAAATTTCTGTAAAAATTGTTTTATAATTCATGTAATATTGCTTAATTGTAATAATTTTTTCGGTATATATTTGATTAGATGCCTGAAGAAGCCGTAATCCATTGTGAGACGTCGCTGAATTAAAAATAAAAAATTGACATTAAAATTTTTGGTCCATAACAATTTGAATTACTTATTTTATTATATTTACTGGGATCTGAAAATACTTCGTACGATGATGTATAAATATAACATTAAGAAATGAAAATTTTAAGTGAAAAATTTTTATCAATAATGTAAAAATTATTTTAGACTCTACGCAAGTTTTGGAACGGAAATGTAAGGCATTGGATGGTATCAAGTCACCTAAATCAGTAAACAGTGTAGAAATTACGTTGACTGAAGCCAAATTGCCTGAAGCTCACGCGAGTCATTCATCACATAATATTAATACAGTGGAGGTAAATTAATGCATTGTAATTTCTTTATAATAAATGTATAAAAATTCATTAATAATTTCTTTATTAGATTGATGACGACGACAATTTGGAAAATGACAGCCAGTCTGCAAAAAAAAAAATTCGTTTCAGTACCGAGTCAAAGAGTGGTAATGACTCTTTAGACGTTGGGAATGGAGATACTGGTTCAACGGTAACATTTTTATTAAAATAATTCTTTAAGTTTTAGTATTTTCAATAATAAAATTCATTACGAAATTTGGATAAATTTGTAACAACCAACAATGGTTACTATATCAATAATAGTGGTTAAAAAATTTTTATTTTATCCTAGACAACTTTTTGAAAAAATAATACTTTAATATAATTATTTTAATTTTTATTTAGAATAATAATGCAAAAAATTCTGTCAGTGAAGAGGTAAAAATATTGGACGTCTTACCAGCGAGTAATAACACCACCCAAGTGCCAATAATCCAAATAGACGATACTGAAAATAAATACGTAACAAAAGAACATTTTGCGACAGGTATTTTATTAAATTCGAAATTGGAAAATATTTTTATTTTTTATTTGGCAACAATTAACAATTATATATTTATATATAAATTACTTACAGTTCTTGGTAAAATTTTAAATAACTCAAAGACACAACCTTCAACATCTCGAGGCTGTAAAGCCAATGATAAAGCTACCAAGTCTGCTTCTTCAGCTGGTCTTATGACAGTAAGTTTATGATTAAAAAAATTAAAAGTGCTGTGAAACATATTAATTTTTTTCCATAAAAAATTAGAAAGAAATTGGTGATCCTGGAAGTAAAGTATTTATCACCCAAAGCCAATGGAATGCTGCTGAGTGTAGTGGGACAGCTGGAGCAATGGTGGCTAGTTTATTAGTATCTGTTTTTGGTTTGGATGTACTGGCAAATAGTAACTATAAGGGCGGTGCATCAAAAATAAACAAAGGAAAAGAAAATGTTCAGTTGATCGCCTTGGATGATGATAAATTGACTGCCATACGTCGTAATATTATTTGACACTTTATATCGTCTGTTACTTTAATATAGTTTAATATTTTTTCATAATTACTTACTATTTTTATTACAGAATGTGTTAAAAAACGATTCAAAAATTTCAAAGACGGTGATTTTGGAAAGATTGTGAATGCCAAGTGTACTCGAATCAGATACGACCGACGACAGCCTAAGGTAATTAATATTAAAATGTTACTAACCTCAACTCAATGTATTTAAAATAATAAAATATTTTTTCACAATTTATTAAAGTATATAACAAAAAAGGACAAGGGTGACAAAGATGCCGGTAACAATGACGATGAAGAGCAGGATCCACAATAATTTTTTTCAAGAAGACAAACTTCATAAATTTTCTTACAGTTTTTTTAATTTATAAAACCAATAAGTATCAATAACAATCAGTTTTAGTTCATCAGAATAAATTGCCTACAAATTATTTTAGCTTTTCTTTCATACTTTAATTTTTACAATATTGATGCCAATTTTGAAAAAAAATGCTTGGAAACTTAGTTTTTAGATTCTGGAATATATTCTGAATATATTCCGAATCTATGAATGGAGTATGCACCAAGTATATATTCCGTATATATACTGAATATATCCTCAAAAAATATATTCCTGGGCAAAACGGGCTATATCCGTAATATATTTCGAATATATCCAGAATATATTTCAGAATATATTCTGGAATATATTTCAGAATATATTCCAGAATATATACTTTTTCCGTGGGGGTAATTTTTTTAATCTTAAGTAATATATAACTAACTTAAACAAAATTATAATTTATAATAAAAATTATTATTTATATAAGAATTTAGCTTTGAAACAGGTGGTGTATTACTACCTAAAGTAAGAAAATGTAATACCTATCCGATGAAAGGTCTATTTCATTGTAAATATTAATAATTTTTCAAAATTTACAAAAAAACCTCTTAGCACGGATGGCCCGGATTTAATTATTAATAATTAAAAAATGTATGGTTTCTTGTTACTTAATGAATAAAAATGGTCATACATGATTTCTAAAAAAAATATTTTCACAAATGACCTAATAGTAATATGAAATGATAGAGACTATAAATACCAGACTCAGATTGTCATAAGAAGTCAGGATGAAAATCGACTCTCCTTAGCCCACCGTGCCATATATTAAAATATTTTTATTTATTTTAACTAATGTATAATCAACCTAAACAATATAAAAATTTATAATAAAAATTATTATTAATATTTTTTCAAAAAATACAATAAATTTTTTGGCACGGATGGCCCGGTATTAATTATTAAAAACTAAAAAATTTATGGTTCTTCGTTACTTAATGAATACAAATGGTCATAGACGATTTGTAAAGAAAAACTTTTTTTACAAATGACCTAATAGTACAATGAAAAGAAAGGGATGACTAATAACTGACTCAGATTGTCACAAGGAATCACGCTCAAGCCTGACTCTCCGTAGCTAACCTTATCATATAACAAAATAATTCTTTCAATTTTAAATAATATATAATTAACTGAAACACAATTATAATTTGAAATAAGAATTATGATTAATATTAAAGTTGAACTTTGAAATGAATGGTGCATTAGTATTAAAAATCAAAATGTGTAATACTTATCTCATTAAAGGTCAATTTTAATGAAAAAATGATTAATTATTCAAAATTCACGGATTATTTTTACGCACGGATGGCCCGGAATAATTATTAGAAACAAATAAATTAATAAATCCAAGTTAATTAATAAATAGAAATGGAGAGTCATTAAAGGTTTATGAAGAAAAATCTTTTTCACAAATGATCTGGTTGTAATACGGAAAGATAGAGACAATAAATACCAGACCCAGATTGTAATAAGAAGTCAGGATGAAACTCGACTCTCTTTAGCCCACTTTGCCATATATTAAAATAATTTTATTTATTTTAACTAATGTTAAATCAACCTAAACAATATAAAAATTTATCATAAAAATTATTAATAATATTACCCTTTAACCTTGCAATGAATAGTGCACTGCTACTACAAATAAATATACGGTAATACTTATCCAATAAGAAATCAGTATCATCGTAAAAATTAAAAATTTTTCAAAATTCACGGAAATTTTCTATATACGGATGGCCTGGAATTATTAATAAATCCAACGTAATTGAAAATACTAATCTTACTATAGGATAAAGTTTAATAGATTTATGGAAAACACTTTGTCACCAATAACCTGGCTGTAGAATGAGAAGGAAAAAATAACAAATACTCTTCTTTTATTGTTAGACTGTGTAAAGGTAAAACTTGACTCTCTCAAACACACCTTGCCTTATATTAAACCAATTCTTTTTATATGGATAAATATTCAATCTACTTGAACAATATCACAATTTAAAGAAAAATGGTAAATATTATTACAGTTCAAACTTGTTACGGAGGGGGCATGACTTCTAAAATAAATAAATAAAATAAGTGATATTTGATACAAGGTTAATTATATTGTAAAAATTAATAATTGTTTAAATTTTATATTAATTTTTTTGGCACGGATGGCCCAGAATTTATTATTAAAAACTAAAAAATTAATAGTTTCAGGTCAATTATTGGATAGAAATAAAGGGTCATCGATGATTAATGAAAAAAAAATTTTTCACAAATGACCTGCTAGTATTATAGAAGGAAAGGGATAATCGATTGTATAATTTTCAATAAAAATTATGATTAATTTTTAAATTTAACCTTAAAATAGATACTGCACTACTACGAGAAATAAGAAAAAATGTAATACTTATCCAACAAAAGGTCAATTTGACTGTTAAAATTGATAATTATTCATTCACTGAAAATTTCTACGCACGGATGGCCCGGAATAATTATTGAAAACAAAAGAATTAATAGTTCCAGGTTAATTAATAAATAGAAATGAAGGGTCATAGAAGATTTATGAAAAAAAAACCTTTCCAAAAATGACCTGATAAAATTATGGAAAGAAAGGGATGACAAATACCAGTTTCAGATTGCCATAAGGAATGAGGCTGAAGCTTGACTCTCCTAAGCACACCGTCCCATATATTAAACAAATTACTTTTATTTGAATAAATATCAAATCTACCTGAACAATATCATAATTTAAAGAAAAATGGTTAATATTGTTATAGTTTTACCTTGAAACGAATGGTGCACTTCTACTGAAATAAATAGAAAAAATAAGTGATATTCGATAAAAAGTAAATTATCTCACAAAAATTAATCATTGTTAAACATACACAAATTTTTTGGCACGGATAGCCCACAATTATTTACTAAGTACGGCACAATTGTCAATACTAGGTTAATAATTGGATAAAAATAAAAATGTAATGACAATAAAAAGACAAAAAATACACCGCTTAGATTTTCATAATGAGTTAAGGTAAACATTGTCGGTGAGAAGCGAATCTTGCGACATATATAAATTTATCGTAAGATTTTATATAAGGACGGTACTTGTATGGTAAGAGAGGATAGTAATTTTCAGAATCTTACTCAGCAAGGATAACACGGCATTAGAGCAAATAACAAAGATTGTATAAGTTATCATATAGTTTTCTTAATAATTTATAACTATTTTAAATTCTTTTAAAAAACTATAGAAACTGAAAATAGCTTTTGGCATTTATAAGGAAATCAAAAAGCACTGTTAAAAATTATTTTTTCGCCTTAAGTAAGAGCTGAAGATGCAAAAATGCAAACTTAGTGAAATATTGTTTCTTCTGCTCTAAATCAAAATTAACAAGTTTTTTTACGTTGAATTCGTCTACTTGAGACAAAAGGTGTAGTTGAATTACTTTCTTTTTAAGTAATACTGCGTCTTTCTCCACTTTCAGACTTAAGTTATCCGAAAACATCAAAAATTTTATATATTCTCTATCAGTTAGGTCTCCAATGTCCATTTTATTCAGCAGAACAACAGCGTCTCGAACGTTTAAATTCTTGCCAGTTTTAGTATTAGTTTTATCTTCGGGAGATTTTTTTTTTCCTTTCATTTCTTGTTTCGACGTCTTTGCCGCCTTTGCCATCGCTTTTTAAAGCTTAATAGCTTTTTCCAGCAATAAGGTCCTTTGATTGGATGATCCGTTTCTACCGGCAATCTGTTATAATGAGATTTAGAAAAATGTTAAATTTCGAGTATATATAGTTTTGTGTAAGTAGTTGACAAACTAATAACGAGGAATTTTATTTTTTTAATAATGATGATTTTCATTATTCTAAATATTATCATCAAGATTAATTTTTTAGCATTGGAAATCAAACAATTATAAAACAATAGCTTAGCTCAAAACACATTATAATAGAAAAATATATATATATATATATAACCAAACAGTGACGTTGTGTAATTTTCATTAAAACTTATGGAATTTTGATTTTTTTACTAAATTCTTAATTACGTACCATTAGAGGATGATTATGTCGAAAATTACTTTCATCCACTTGCAAGGTCTTCTTTCGAGGAGAAGTGCTTACAAAAAGTTTAGCCGGACATGTTTCCCTGCAAAAAGTCGATCATTTACATTAGTATTTTTTTTACATATTTTGCACTTCTTCATTTACGCAAATAAATAAAAAGACATAAGTGGTATAATAAAAGGTATAGGTGAAAAAAAAATTTATTTAAGTTTAAAAACATTGATCTTCTTTTCAAGCGAAAAAAATTATCTTACAAGCAAAAATTTGAGGAACTAGAACATTTACTTTATCTTTTACTTTATCATTTTTTGGCTTGATTGATTATAATAAAAATAATCAAAGTTATGTTATTTGATAATAATACATCAAAAATTAAAAATTTTTTGTTGACAATCAAACAACTAATGCAAATAATATAACCTATAAATGATTATTATATTCTTACGCTGATTCAAGCTCATGTTGTTCGCATGTAGAGAATTTAAATTTAATCCGGTCATAGATCAAATGCGGATTAAAATCCACATTAGACCAATTTTTATGGACCTTGTATAATGATTCACTTGAGCGAACATTAAATTTATTTTCAGTTCTTTCTTGGTATGCATTTAACCAATGATTCAACCTTGTGTAAAATAAAAATTTTTTTGGAATACTTACCGAATTGTGATCCATGTTATTATTGTTAATATTTAAGATAAAAGAATAATATATATCGGAAATTGAATTTTTGTAATTAATATTATAAAAAGGCTTCGCAAATGAGACTTTACGATGTTCTTGATTGACCAAGCGTAAGACGAGAGAATTTGGATTGTGACACCAGAGCATAGTAGGTTCCTAACCTAACATCTACGATAAGGAGAGCGCCAATATTGAAATAATTACAATACAGCGATAACTTAAGATATTACAATGTTTGTGTATTCGAAATAAATACTGTAAATTGTAATCAATAATTAAATAAAATTTCAAAAGAATAAAATTACTTAAATTTAACTTCACGAATATTAATTTTAAGCGGTACAGATAACAAAAATTTCTAATCATATCTGCAGGTTACTACAGGAAAGTTGCAAACAAATTGACGGAAATAAATTATTATTGAAAACTATTTTTTCCTAACTTTCCAGAAAACAAACATTAAAAAATTAAAATTTTTAGACTTCCCACAAATAATTTTCAGTTAAAAATTTGAAAAGAATTAATGCTTTGCTGGCGTTAGTTTTTAGTTAGTTTAATTTAATCACACCATGACATTTCTTAATAATAAACAAACATATAAATCATTAACTTGCGAAAAATCATTTTTATAATATAGTTATAAATTAATTTTAGCTGTAATAACAATAGGATTGTATAATTACTGAATTAATAGAAGAAAATTAAAAATTTTTATTACCAAAGAGAGAATTTCACTAAAGTTTTCAATATAAATTTATGAAATTTAAATTTGTAAACTACCCACCAGAAATTTTCAGTCCGAAGTTCTCTAGATAAACTAAAAAAGTATCTACCTAAACAATATTATTTTAGAAACGAAATAGTCAATAATGTATGTAGGAGACGGATAGTGTAAAATGCTGAAAATGCAGGAAAGCGGTGGATCAGGTTTTGGTGTGGATATCTCAATTAAAACGCGGAAATATTATTAAAATAAACCCTATAAATTTATTAACACAAATTAAACTTAATATTTATTTAATATGTTAGCGGATTGTTTAAATAAAAGCGGATGAATAAAGCACTGCGTGATTAATAAAGCGAAGCCGGTTGATACGTGGTTGAGCACACTGCCGACTCTGGAAAAGTGGAGAATTATTTTTACAAATAACACAATTTATCTGTAACAAACTAAAGCGGGTTAATAACAATTAATTTAAGCAAATTAACTTATTAAATAAGCGAAATGCGGTTTGTTAGCAAAAAGCGGAAGTAAAGTAACACTTATGGCGACTTGCTGCAACGAAAGCGTGGAAGCGAAAGATAATAATAATAATAATGCGTCTTCTACCTCGTCAACTTGGGAAAGAAGGCTGATTGCGCATGTCAGCGGAGCGATCAGCCAATCACACCATCGAGACATGGCGTGATCAGTCAAGCTAAGCTTTCATTGGTGGTTAGTTTTTGCGGGAACTAGCGGTAGACAGGAGCGGCTCGTGAAATTGGGAGTCCCCCAGGGGTGACTTTATCGTGGCTGGGCCTGTTCACTGAACATTCTCCCCCGGTTGGCGGCTGCGTCGACAAGATCGTCTTCTTCATATATTAGCGGCAAGACAAAGAGCTTTGTAATTGGACGTACTAGCTCTGTGTTAATTGTCTTGACAGTTACCACGCGGACTTGTCCATCTTCCCCTGGATGGAGAGCGATGACATCGGCTAATGGCCACTTGGTTGGTGGGAGATCCTCAGTGGTGATCAGTACAAATGAACCCACTTTGATCTCGTTGCGTTGATGATGCCACATTGAAATGGCCTGGTAGCGGTGAATGCAGTCCTGGTAATAGCGTTTCCAGAAATGCTGAACCATTTGCTGGACTTGTTCTCAATGCGAGAGCCAAGCGGGTTGTACTTCTGTCAGCGATGGCTCTGGAACTGCGGTGAGTGACTGTCCGATTAAGAAATGACCTGGTGTCAGTACTGCCAGGTCAGCAGGATCTTCGTTCAGTGGTGTGAGCGGTCTGGAATTCAAGATGGCTTCAATTTGAGCCGCTAGCGTTGAATACTGCTCTAGCGTCAACAGCGAGTCTCCGATTGTTCGTCAAAGATGGAACTTAATTGATTTCACAGCGGCTTCCCATTTTCCTCTAAAATGTGGAGCTCCAGGCGGATTGAACTTCCAGTTCGTGCCATCTTGAGCGATTAAAACTGATTATTCTCGAAGTGTGCGGGATCCTGCAGCGAATAGTCGTCTTAGCTCTTTATCTGCCCCTACAAAGTTCGTTCCACAATCTGAGTATAGCGTATGAAGTATATACGGCGAGGCTATCGCCTACCTCCAGAAAGGCCGTTTTCTGGGCTCAAAAGAGCTATACACGCACGTATATCTATCCTACCCTCTATACACAGAGCTATACACAGCCAAGTTTTCTGGCAAGGAAAAACTCTGCCCTCAAGCATTTACACTATCATAGGACAGATGTGAATTGAGTTAAATTTAATGTCAATCTGTCCTCGTACTCAGTTAACTGTATCAACCCATTCAACGACTGCGTTAGCCTGATCGGTAATATAATGAAAACCCGACCAGTTACCAGCGGGGCCGATGCGGGGGGGGTACAGCCGTAAGACCTGTTTGAGCCATAACACTTATCCCTCCTACAAGAGTCTCGTTCGTTCGTCTGTCTAATCTAGTCCCCGAATCTTTGAGCTTACCTGCGTTGCCAAATAATTTTGACAACGTTACGAGGCCTTGCTCAGAAGTATATCGTATACCGATACCTCGGCGGCTAGTAAAGTGGCGATAAGCGGCAATGAAGGTGGCAGCGGTGTAGTCAGTGACTAGCTCTAGATGTACAGCTGAGCTGAACATGCAGACAAAGACTGCAATCCAGCCTTTTTATGTTTTTGCTCCACGTCCTTGAAAAGTTTTCAGCGTGATAGGTCCAGCGTAGTCGAGTCCTGTATGCAGGAAAGCTCGAGTTGGCTGCACTCGTACAGCAGGTAGTTGACCCATCAACTGTTGAGCCCGTATTCCACGGTGTCTAGTGCAGATAGCGCAGCGTAATATGAATGATCTGACTGGAACACGGCCTCCAATGATCCAGACACTCTTGCGTAAGTCAGCGAGCGTAAGCTGAGTACCTTAGTGAAGCGTTTTGCGGTGCGAATCATCAATCAGGATTGATGTAAGCGGTGATTGTCTTGGCAAGATTACTGGATGCTTTTCTTCTGGGTCCAGCAATGCGTTTTTCAAGCGGCCACCGACTCTCAGGACCCCCTGATGGTCAATGAACGAAGTCAGCTTGGTGATGCAGTTATTTTTCGGCAGACCATCACTATCTTAAAGCGTGTGAATCTCTCTAGCGAAGTATTGTCCTTGGGTTAGCTTAATCGAGGTCAATTTAGTGCGTTCCAGGTCTGATGGAGTAAGCGGGTAGACCAGCGAAAATTGTGGAACTCTTTTGAAGCGGTTGATGACACGATGCCAGATGCTGAGCTTCCGTAGCAGAGGAAACAGCTGCGTATAATGCGATAGTAATTGTTGGAGCAGGCAGTTTTCTGCTTTTCAAGTTACTAGTGTCAGACCTTAGCGTTCTTCTCGATGCGATGCGTTGTCAGCTGGAGGCTCCAGAGTGGGCCAAGAAGATTCTGGTTCATGAATCCAAGTCGGTCCATGCCACCAGAGAGCGTGTTGTTTTAGCTTTAGCGGTGGTATACCTCTTGAAGCGCAGTCAGCGGGGTTTTGTTTTCCTGAAATAAATTTCCAGGAGACATCTCGACGCGTTTCTTGAATTTTTCTCACTCTATTGCGGACGAATGTCTTCCAGCGGGTTGCTGGACTTTTAATCCATGCGAGAGTCACGGCGGAGTCAGTCCAGAGATTTATCCTGACATTTTCAAGCGACCTAACTTCCTTGACATGAAGTATCAGTTGTGTAAGCAACCATGCAGCAGATAATTCCAAGCGTGGAATTGTCATGGTCTTCAGCGGTGCTACTTGCGTTTTTGAACACAAAAGTGAGACTCTTCAGCGTCAGTGACTCTCAAATAAACAGCGGCAGCCATAGCGTTTTGCGAAGCGTCTTAGAACCCGTCCAATTCTCTTGTTGCTCCAGGTGCAATATAATTCCAGCGTGAAATGCGGATGGATTCGATGTTTCGAAGATCCTCGAGGTATCCAGTCCATTTATAAATGAGTGATGGTAACAATTGTTCATCCCATGACACTCTGTCTAGCCACAGATCTTGCATGAAGATCTTGGCTTTGACGACAATTGGTGCGAGAAGTCCTAGCGGGTCATAAAGCTTAGCGATTTCAGACAAAATAGCTCTTTTTGTCTTAGGTGTCTCTGGCGGTAGCGTGTACTTGAACTGGAGAGCGTCAGTGTGTGAATTCCAGTACATGCCCGGGACCTTTACTGGTGCATCACTGATTTCTTTAAGCGGTGTTTCTAGCTGCTTTTCTGGAGCCACTTCAGCGAGTAGTCTTGGACTATTGCTAGCCCATTTGGCTAGCGGGAAGCTTTGAGACGGGAAATTTGAGACTTCACAATATATTGACATCATGACATCTTAGCACGGGTAGCCCGGTTGTGAGAAACAAAAAAGGATATTTGATACCCAGCTTGGGATTTAAAAAAGTATTTCGATATTAATCGAAATAGTAACCCCTGATTCCTAATTGGTTCGGGACTCAATCGCGCGCTTACGCGCGCAATTTGCATTCCTCCTTTTTTTATTAAATAAAAACTAATTTCCCTAACTTACCTTTTTTTTTTTTTTTTTTATAAAATAGAAGGCGGCTTCCCAATTTTAAAACACAGTAACTGCAAAATTTTTAAACCTGATTTTTTTTGTATTGCTGCATTTTTTATAACTTTTAGAGCTTAATTTCAAGTATTTTTTCTCAAAAATATTTATATCCAAGTACTTTCTGTTTATAAATTAAATTTGTCATCGATTTGGCGGGAAAACTTTTTTTTAATAAGAAATATTGAAAAAAATTTTTAAATGTTAGTTACTATGTTTTGAAATTGGGAGCCGAAGGTTCCTCATTAATCAATCGTTCTTCTTGATAATGTTTTAAATAATGCTTCTCCATAGTTGACAGTATCAATTTTAATACAAACAGCTCGGTATTATTTTTTAAAAAATTAATTTAATTTGTAATCGGCTAAGTATAAAATGTAAGCTACAATATTAAATTAATTTTGTAAACCAACCTTGGCACGCACTCTGCCATAGATTAAATTAATTATATTTAATTTCATACATATCAAATCTACCTTTTAATATTATAATTCACAAGAAAATTAACAATTATATTGAAGTTTGACCTTGAAATGCATAATGCACTACGAATAAAACGAATCAATATGTACCATTTATTCGATGAAAGGTGAATTTTATAAAAATTGATAATTTCTTGGCACGGATTACCCGGAATTATTTATGAAATACTGTATTAATATGGAAACAGCCTGTCTTTTGTTTTTATTAACGTGAAAAATGTTAATGAATGTTAATTAGAATGAAAATGATGAAAGTCCATAGTTTTAAAAAACGTAAATATCCATAGACCGTCTACAATTCATTTTGCATCGAATAGTCATGGTCACGTCGATACGTTTTATTAGTAGTTTCGAAGTTATTGGGAGTCAAAAGAAACTCATTATATATATATATATATATATATATATATATATATATATATATATATATATATATATATATATATATACATATATATATATATATATATATATATATATATATATATATATATATATATATTAGGGTGCTTTTTGCGACTATTTTTTTTTCGCTTCCATCCCGAAATTTTGTTGGAAATACACCCAAAAAAATTCCCTGAAAGTTTGAGCCCTTAATATTAATATTAAGTACTCCTACACAGCGTGTGAAGATTTCCCATTTGAATTATATGAGAACTTTCATTTTTTTTTTAAATTTCTATAGCTCAGTGGCATTTCATAGCATCGCTTTGACCATGGACGGGTTTTTTTCAAAATTAAATGTTCTACAAAAGTGTCCATTGTCGCGAAGTCGTAACACATACTGGCGGGGTAGTACGGACCGCCAAACCGAATTTTTTATAGAATTCTTGTTTTTCACTCATTATCTCATAAACAACAAGACATACAGAAAAAATGTAAATGATAATTTTGTAGGAAATTCAATTCTCTACAAAAAAGGTCCTCAGCACCAAATCACTAAGATCGATATTTTCTGAGATATTAATCATTGAAGTTTACCTAGCATTGAATTTCCACAAAATGTTGAATCAAATCTTAAAAAATATTGATTTTTTCTTTTTAGGAGGTACAGGGAGTTCATCCTCAAAATCAGAATATGTTCGTTTCAACCCACTGGAATTTGATGATAGACTACAAAACTTGCTGGCATCGAATGTTGCGATAATTTCATGCCTAAAACAATTTTTTCAGAATTAAATAAATAAACCCAATCGATTCAAATATTTTTCAAATTTTATATTCAGCTTCTGTTATCCAGAAGCAAAGATATTCTTTGAATTGAGTTTCCGTCAATTTTCCCCAATAAAAATAAGACAAAATGATATATATGTGTTTTAAATTTATTGGTTACAGAGACTTTAATTTTTTAATAGCGTGGGAATTTTCGACTGCAAAAAAATCTAAAACAAATTTTTTATTCAAGTCAAAATTTTGTCAAAATTGAATAAATTTTGATTTATCTCACTTATTTAGATTTACTTGATAGAAATTTTACCAAAAATGATAGACTAATAATTAGAAAAAAAGTTATGAATCTAGAAACAAATTTTAAAATATTGAAAAATTATATAGAATTCAATTTTCAGAAAATGAGGTTAAGAAAATTAGAATTTTAATGCAAATTAAATTTTACAAGTAAGTAGAAAAAATATGAGTCTAAATTATAAGAAATTGTTTTCGATTATTAAAAAATGATTGATTGTTGAGCTTGATAATTTATAGTTGTATGTGAGAAGAAACTAACCAATTCCGTCTGTATTATTCTCATTATCTTCATTTGTTATCTCCTGTTCAGTGTCAGATTTATTCTGAAAAGTTTCCACCGGCAAGAAATTAGTAACGGGCGAGTGAAGATTGGTTTTCCCCTTTTGACACTCATTCAGAAATTGTTGCTGCTCTTTTGGCAAATTCTTAACCATTGTGGAATTCGAAATATCGAACAATTTATCTAGTTTTTGGTTAAACTTTTCAACATTCTGTTTTTGTGCTTTCGATTTTTTTCCCTCTTGTGATGTGTCTTCACTTTTATATATTCGGCATAAAATTTTTCCAACTTCGTAAGACTGTGCTGAGGACGTATAGTTGGAATCTTGAAACTAGCCCGAATAGTATTAGTATCGTTAATAACACTAGTAGCACTATTTCGAATAGTTAATTTTAAAGACTGATGTTTATACATAAAAAAATTTAGTAAGTCACGATACGAAGGCAGCTTATTATTATTTATTTGGCTTCTTTCAGATCCAATTAAATAATTCCAAGTTTTATTACCAATTTTTTCACTCATTTTAATGATAGTTAAAGTCGACCTAACCTCAACTTTAACAAAGTATACATACAACGGCGTCACACTGATCAATGCCCACTAAGCTTTGTTCTTACTCTCGCGGGATTAGTACGCGAAAACAAAGAAAGCGCTGCAATTAAAGGGGAAATTTGTTGAACGCATTCAAGGTCAAGTGAAAGCTCAGTAGTACTACCAGAGCAAGAAAAATAAACCGCAATTAATCAGTATCACAATACACAGCAACAAAGAAACATCCTATATTATTCGTAATGATCATACACAATATATTTTTATCTAGAATTTCATTGAAATTGAATTATTAAATGATAAATTCAAATATTATGGGGTGATTTAAATGAGAAATTTATTTAAAAATAAAAAACTTCAGAAAAATACAATTAAAAATTTTTTACGTTAAATTTGTAACTTAATCAATAAGTAATTACTAATTATAATTATGATACGAATAAAAATCATTATTTTTAAGATTTGATTCAACATTTTGTGGAAATTCAATGCTACGTAAACTTCAATGATTAATATCTCAGAAAATATCGATCTTAGTGATTTGGTGCTGAGGACCTTTTTTGTAGAGAATTGAATTTCCTACAAAATTATCATTAACATTTTTTCTGTATGTCTTGTTGTTTATAAGATAATGAGTGAAAAAACAAGAATTCTATAAAAAATTCGGTTTGGTGGTTCGTACTACCCCGCCAGTATGAGTTACGACTTCGCGACAATGGACACTTTTGTAGAGCATTCAATTCTGAAAAAAACCCGTCCATGGTCAAAGTGATGCTATGAAATGCCACTGAGCTATAGAAATTAAAAAAAAAAAAAAATGAAAGTTCTCGTATATTTCAAATGGGAAATCTTCACACGCTGTGTAGGAGTACTTAATATTAATATTAAGGGCTCAAACTTTCAGGGAATTTTTTTGGGTGTATTTCCAACAAAATTTTGGGATGGAAACGAAAAAAAAAAATAGTCGCAAAAAAAAGCACCCTAATATATATATATATATATATATATTAGGGTGATTTTTGTTTTTACTTTATTTTTTTTTTTTCGGTCCCATCGTGAATTCTTGTTGGAAATACCCAAAAAAAAATTCGCTGAAAGTTTGAGCTCTTAATATTAATTAACGTCCTCGACCAAGGCATGTGAATATTTCCCATTGAAAATACACAAAAATTTTGATTTTCAATTTTTGAATTTCTAAAGCTCAGCGGCATTTCATGGGATCACTTTGATCGAAGATGGTTTTTTCTTAGAATTGAACGCTCTACAAAAGTGCCCATTGCCGCAAAGTCGTAACTCACACTGGCGAGGCAGTACGGGCCACTGAACCTGATTTTTTCATAAAATTGGCGTTTTTTCGCATTTATCTCCTAAATATCAAGAGCTACGGAAAAAATGTGAATAAGAAACTTATAGAAAATTTAATTTCCAACAAAAAAAGTCTTATGGACCAAATCGCTAAGATCAATATTAAGCGAGATATTAAGCCTTGAATATATTTTTTCGTGAAATTTTGGCCGATCATTGATTTAAACTTATTAATATCTTGTTTACTTTCTCTGTTTTTTATATTTTTTCTTCAATATATTTTTTTAAGGCTAGAAAACTAAAGCAAAATTAATAATCTACAATATTTGACCTTTAATGATGATAAACATTTAATCAAACTCTTTTCTCTTTGTTTCTTCTCCGTCAGTAGGTACTTAATAATCTAATGGCAACGTTGCGATGTAACTAACATCGCGGTGATTCCCCCACCAGTTGATCAACAACATTTGACAAAAAGTACGCGACCAGCGAAAGCTCAGTCATTGTCCGAATATCGAAAGCCTCTCTCCTCTCCAAAAATCCCCTCTTTTACGTTACCTTGAATTAGTTTAATAAATCGCCCGCCTAATTGCAGCGCTTTCTTTGTTCTTTATTGTGTGATACTAATGCCGCAAATATCGAGAACAAAGCTCAGTGAACACTGAATGTACTCGCGTCGCATTTGTATGCTTTACGTTGCGTTACATTTTTCTATCATTTTTATTCTTGTCAAAGATGTCTGAACAAATCGGAAATAGAGTTTATAATTATTTAATTGGATTTGAAATTCATAATATTAATAATATTAAGTTACCTTCGTGTAGGGATGTATTGAATCTCTTTATGTACAAACATCAATCCTTAAAATTAAGTATACGAGCAAGTGCTAGTAGTTTGATCAGTGATACGAATGCTATTTGGGCTAATCTTTTGATTCCAACTTCTCGACCTCAGCACAGTATTAAAAAATTGGAAAAAATTCACAGTGACTACATGAAACTGAAGAATCATCGAAGTCGTGCAAAGACATCGAAAAGACAACGAACAAATGTGGAACAGTTTAGCAAACGTCTTGATAAATTATTTGACATTGCAAATTGTGCTGCACTAAAAAATTTACCGAAAAATTTGCAGCAATTTTTGACAGATTGTCGTAAAGGAAATAGAAATATCCATCTACCAGCAATTGACGTTATACCAGAAGTAACTTCTGGAAATCTGTCTGCGATGGAAGTAGAAACTCCCAATAATGAATAAGGAAATTGGTTAGTTCTAATATTATAATAGTTTTGTTTAATTATATTTGATTTGTTTTACATTCAGCTAATATGCTTACTAATTCACTGTTAACATTTTTCATTTCAGGAATGAAATTATCCCAACAGTCGTCCTTCAATAGTTTCTGTAGTTCCATATCAAATTCCAGTGAATTGAAGCGAACTTGTTCAGACTTTGAAGATACAATGCCAGCGCCTAAGAAAAATAAAATTGATATTCTGACTTCGGAATTAGTATTAGCACTAGATAGAACTAAAACTAGTAACAGAAATGCGATGTACATCATTTCTGCTGTTATTCAAAGTTTAGGACTTGAGATTGATAAATATAATTTAAGTTACTCCACTATTCGCAATGCGCGTGTTTCAAAAAGAGAAGAAATTGTCGATACGATCAAAGAAGAAGAAATTTTTGATGACTCTCTCGTAGTGCACTGGGATGGAAAGATGCTTCCTGCGGGAAATGGTCAACCAAAAGCAGAACGATTATCAATACACGTCACCGGAATGAATACTGATAAAAATTTAAAAACTCCGATTCTCTCTGATGGCACAGGTGAAAGCCAAGCTTCAGCCATTTTTGAAACGCTGATAGAGTGGGATCTTTGCGATAATGTTAAAGCAATGTGCTTTGATACAACTAGTTCAAATACCGGTAAGTTAATGTTGTGGTTGAATGAATTTATATCACAGTATTTGTTTTTTGACTTGGGAAGAAATTTTCAAATAAGAATTTGATTAATTTTTTTAATTATTTTTACGAATGTTGAGTTAAAATATAAGCTGAGTCAAAAATTTGAATAACTTATAATTAAATAACAGTTTATCAATAACTCATTCTTTGTTTTAGGTTGTTTTAATGGCGCATGTGCATTATTAGAAGATAAAATTGGCCGTGACTTATTATATCTTACTTGTCGCCATCATACTTCTGAATTGATGTTACGAAATGTTGCAGAAGTTGCTTGGCCAGTGACGAATAGTCCAAATGTACCAATTTTCAAAAGACTCAGAGATAATTGGGAAAAAATTGATAAATCTGCGTATGAAATCGGCACAGAGGATAAAGATATTGCACTTATTTTAAATCAAAGAAAAGACGATATGCTTGACTTCATAGAAAATCAACTGAAGGTATTAATTAATTCATAAATAGTTTTACCAATGAAAGAATTATTATTTATAAAGTTAATTTCTTTGACAGTCATTAGATCTTTCTGATACACTGATAGAAGGACTTGTTAATATTTGAATAATTACTGAAAGAGCGGAAAAGCGAATATCAGGTTTAGGTCTGGATATCTCAATTAAAACGCGTAAATTATTAACAAAAATAACACTAGAAATTTATTTACATTAAATACACTCAATATGTAATATGTTTAATAGCGGATTGTTAAGATAAAAGCGGATTTATAAATTACAGCGTGGTTTGCAAAAGCGAAGCCGGTTGACACGTGGTTGAACACTTTGCCAGCACTGAAAAAGCGGTGAAATAAATGCATTGTTAACACAAATTACCTATAACAAACTAAAGCGGATGATTAACAATTAATTTAAGCAAATTAAATTATAAAATAAGCGAAATGCGGTTTATTAATGAAAAGCGAAAGTAAAGAAAAACTAATGGTGACTTGATGCAGCGAAAGCGTAGAAGCGAAAGATAATAACAATGGTCCGTCTTCTTCCTCGTTGAGTTGGGGAAGAAGGCTATTGCGCATGTCTAGCGGGAGCGATCAGCCGATAAAGCGGTCGATTCATGGCGTGATCGAGAGGCTGATTTTCTATTGGCGGTTCGATTTTTGCGGGAACTAGCGGTGGACAGGTGCGTCTCTTGAATTTGGGAGTCCCCCAGGAGCGAGTTAATCGCTACTGGGCCTTGTTCACCGAACATTCTCCTCCGGGTTGGCGGCTGTGTCGACAAGATCATCTTCTTCATGCGTTAGCGGCAGGACACAGAGCTTTGTAATTGGACGTACCAGCTCTGTGTTAACTGTCTTAACAGTTACTACAAGGATTTGTCCATCTTCACCTGGATGGACAGCAATTACTTTGGCTAATGGCCACTTGGTTGGCGGGAGTTCCTCAGTGGTGATCAGTACAACTGAACCCACCTTGATCTGGTTGCGTCGATGATGCCACTTTGAAATGGCCTGGTAGCGGTGGATGCAGTCCTGGTAGTAGCGTTCCCAGAAATGTTGAACCATTTGCTGGACTTGTTCCCAGTGCGAGAGCCGAGCAGGTTGTAAATCTGTCAGCGATGGCTCTGGGATAGCAGTCAGTGACTGTCCGAATAAGAAGTGACCTGGAGTCAGTACAGCCAGGTCAGCAGGATCTTCATTCAGCGGTGTGAGCGGTCTGGAATTCAATATGGCTTCAATTTGAGCCAGTAGCGTTGAATATTGCTCAAGCGTCAACAGCGAGTCTCCGATTGTTCTTCGAAGGTGAAATTTGATAGATTTCACAGAGGCTTCCCATTTTCCTCCAAAATGTGGAGCTCCAGGCGAATTTAATTTCCAGTTCGTGCCATCTTGAGCGATCAAGGTTGATAATTCTCGTAATGTGCGGGATCCTGCAGCGAATAGTCGTTTCAGCTCTTTATCTGTTCCTACAAAATTGGTTCCACAGTCTGAATATAGCGTGTGGCAGATACCTCGGCGACTAGTGAAGCGGCGATAAGCGGCGATGAAAGCGGCAGCGGTGTAGTCAGTTACTAGCTCTAAATGTACAGCTGAACTGAACATGCATACAAAGACTGCAATCCAGCCTTTGTATGTTTTTGCTCCACGTCCTTGAAACGTTTTCAGCGTGATAGGTCCAGCGTAGTCGAGTCCTGTATGCAAGAAGGCTAGAGTTGGCTGTACTCGTTCGGCGGGTAGTTGACCCATCAACTGTTGAGCGCGTTCTCCACGGTGTCTCGTGCAGATAACGCAGCGTAAAATAAATGATCTGACTGGAACACGGCCTCCAATAATCCAGACACTCTTGCGTAAGTCAGCGAGCGTAACCTGAGTACCTCCGTGAAGCGTTTTGCGGTGCGAATCATCAATCAAAATTGATGTAAGCGGTGATTGTCGCGGTAGAATCGCTGGATGCCTCTCTTCTGGGTCCAGCAATGCGTTTTTCAAGCGGCCACCGACTCTCAGGACCCCCTGATGGTCGATGAACGGAGTCAGCTTAGTGATGCTGTTATTTTTAGGCAGGCCATCACCATCTTGTAGCGTGTGAATCTCTCTAGCGAAGTATTGTCCTTGAGTGAACTTAATCAAGGTCAATGTAGCGCGGTCCAGGTCTGATGGAGTAAGCAGGTAGGCCAGCGAAGATTGTGGAACTCTTTTAAAGCAGTCGATGGCACGATGCCAGATGCTAAGCTTCCGTAGCAGTGGAAACAGCTGCGTGTAATGCGACAGTAATTGTTGGAGCAGGCAATTTTCTGCTTTCCAAGTTACTAGTGTCAGACCTTGGCGTTCTTCTCGATGCGTTGCGTTGTCGGTTGGAGGCTCCAGAGTGGGCCAAGAGGATTCTGGTTCATGAAGCCAAGTTTTAGCGTAGGTATACCTCTTGAAGCGCAGTCAGCGGGGTTTTGTTTTCCTGGAATAAATTTCCAGGAGACATCTCGAAGCGTTTCGTGGATTTTTCCCACTCTATTGTGGACGAATGTCTTCCAGCGGAATGGTGGACTTTAAATCCATGCGAGAGTCACGGCGGAGTCAGTCCAGAGATTGATCCTGACATTTTCAAGCGACTGAACTTCTTTAACATGAAGTATCAGTTGTGTTAGCAACCATGCAGCAGATAATTCCAAGCGTGGGATTGTCATGGTCTTTAGCGGTGCTACTTGCATTTTTGAACACAGAAGTGAGACCTTTGTGTTCCCATCAGCGTCAGTGACTCTCAAATAAACAGCGGCAGCCATAGCGTTTTGTGAAGCGTCTGAGAACCCGTGCAATTCCATAGTTGCTCCAGGTGCTATATTATTCCAGCGTGGAATGCGGATGGATTCGATGTTTCGAAGATCCTCGCGGTATCCAGTCCAATTGTGGATGAGTGATGGTGACAATTGTTCATCCCATGACACTCTATCTAGCCACAGATTTTGCATCAAGATCTTGGCTTTGACGACTATTGGTGCGAGAAGTCCTAGCGGGTCATACAGCTTTGCGATTTCAGACAAAATAGCTCTCTTTGTCTTAGGCGTCTCTGGCGGTAGCGTGTACTTGAACTGGAGAGCGTCAGTGCGTGAATTCCAGTACATGCCCAGGACTTTTACTGGTGCATCACTAGTTTCTTTAAGCGGTGTATTCAGCTGCTTTTCTGGAGCGACTTCAGCGAGTAACCGTGGACTATTGCTAGCCCATTTGGCAAGCGGGAAGCAGCCTGCTGCACACAGAGCTTTTGTTTGTACTGCAGCCTTGATAGCGTCTTCTTCGTTGTCTGCTCCACCGTAGATGTCATCTACGTAGCGTGTTTTCAACATTGGAGCAACAGCTAGCGGAAAGCGGTGTCCTTCATCCTTTACTAGTTGTATAAGCACACGTACTGCGTCAAAAGGTGCACTAGCGGTTCCGTATGTGACTGTCTTGAGACAGTAAGCGTCTATTAAGTCATTCTCATCTATCCAGAGAATGCACTGAAGCGGCCAATCAAGCGAGTCGACCTCGATAATGCGTTTGACGAAAGTGAATTTCACATTCGTCTTCTTCAGCGGTGTTGAGCGGTGAATTACCTGATGGAACCTCTTCCTGTTCCCAAAACTTAGCGATAGCTTCATGTAATTCAGTATCTACTGACGCATGTAGTGCTGCGTGTGATGTTGAAGCGTGTTTAGCGGTGACAGCTCCATAGACAATCCAACCAAGCGTGGTGGATTGTGCAATAGGAGCATTGCGAGGTCCTCGTTGAATCTCTGCGTTCATGATCTTTGCGGCTGGTGATGCACCTAGAATAATATCTTCAGGGCGTGGCTGTAGATACTGCGGGTCAGCGAGCTTGAGATTCTCAAGATGCGGCCGTTTCGGATCAGCGATCACAAACGATGGAAGATCTACCGTCAGTGTTAGTAGAATATGCATGCTGACATGCATTGAAGCGGGTGTACACAGCGAATGAAGTTCAATTGTGCTCACACCTAGTAAACTTCCTGCGGAGACATTGCCAATGCCCTTGAGCATGACCATGTTGCGTTGTAGCGGTTGTCCAAGCTTCTTAAAGAGCGTCTGTCTCATAAATAAGAGCTCTGAGCCTTGATCGATCAAAACTCCTGCGGTGATGGGATTACCATGATGCGGACTGACCTGGACTAAAGCGGTAGCTAGCAAAACTTGAGCGGAAGGCGAATCTGAAATAATCAACAGTTAATTTCAAGTTGTAAACGGTCTAAAGGGAACGATTAGTTGCCTGTGCGAAAGATGTAGACTGCGGTGAAGCTGGTTTCGTTGGTGCATCCAAAATGGATGGACATGTAGTGACGTTGACCACATTTTCGGCAATCTTAAGTGGTCTTGCAATCTGCGGCGCGGTGCGGAACACGAAAGTTGAAGCACAAATTGCATTTTTCAACTATCTTGTGTAATTCTCCATAGCGAGGTTGTTTCAGGCCCGAAGTCGAGTTTTCAGTCTTAATAAACGGAAAGTTCAGCGTACCGGTGTACGAATGACTATCAGGAGCAGCACCCGATGTGCTCTGCGATGCTCCTGACACTCGACCTTTCCTAGCGGTATTACGCTTCACTTAACACAAAACAATTTTTAGCGATATGATTAATTCAATTAATTGAGATAGAGCCAGCCTGATCCGGCTCGAGGGACCAATGAAAAATGTTGAAAGAGCGGGAAAGCGGGGATCAGGTTTAGGTCTGGGAATCTCAATTAAAACGCGTAAATAATTATCAAAATTAACACTATAGATTTATTTACACTAAATACAAGTTATATTTAATATGTTAAATAGCGGATTGTTTAAATAAAAGCGGATTTATAATACACAGCGTGGTTAGCAAAAGCGAAGCCGGTTGACACGTGGTTGAACACTTTGCCGGCACTGAAAAAGCGGTGAAATAAATGCACTGTTAACACAAATTACCTATAACAAACTAAAGCGGATTATTAACAATTAATTTAAGCAAATTAAATTATAAAATAGGCGAAATGCGGTTAATTAATGAAAAGCGAAAGTAAAGAAAAACTAATGGCGACTTGATGCAGTGAAAGCGTAGAAGCGAAAGATAATAACAATAGTCCGTCTTCTTCCTCGTTGAGTTGGGGAAGAAGGCTATTGCGCATGTCTAGCGGGAGCGATCAGCCAATAAAGCGGTCGATTCATGGCGTGATCGAGAGGCTGATTTTCTACTGGCGGTTCGATTTTTGCGGGAACTAGCGGTGGACAGGTGCGTCTCTTGAATTTGGGAGTCCTCCAGGAGCGAGTTAATCGCTACTGGGCCTTGTTCACCGAACAATATTTAATAAGCTTTATTAACTGTTAATAAATGATTTTTTAACATCATGGGATTTGATAAATATTTATTAACAGTTAATTAGTATTTATTACGTAGAATTTATTAACCGTTAATAAATATTTATTAATTTATTAATAGTTAATAAATATTTGTTAACTGTTAACAAATATTTATTTAGGATAAAAAGCAAAAATAGCAATTTCCTTTTGACACTTTTTATAACCCTATAATATTTATTAAATCAAATTATTATCTTTAAATAAATCAAATTATTAATAGTAAATAAATCCTTTTATCAGTGTAGTTATTTTGCATACTTCGATATAACTCGAATTTTTGAGTGATTTATTTTTATAAATTTTGCCTTTTTAAATAATATTTTTTACTTTAAAATTCTGAAAATATCTTCTTTTCTGGCCGCAATTATTAAATTTTTCTTATTTTTTGTTAGAATCATCATCCGAGAAATGATTACAAGGAGTTTTTGGAGCTGAACTGTATCTTTTTGGGTGGTATCAAAAGTCATAGAGCCGAATTTAAAGCACCTGGTGCTTTTCATCAGGCACGGTGGTTATCGAAAGCTCTCTCTTGCTTGAAAATATATATGTTTAGAAACCAGTTTAAAATGGAAGCAAACAAAAAAAAAAAATTTGCAGAAAATATGTGTTTTCATCGTAATATTTTATGTAAAAATATGGTTTACTGCTCCTAATGCAATAAATGCTCCAAACTCGGATTTGCAATTAGTAAAAGATCTTATTGACTACAGAAAAATACATCCAGAAATTGCAAATGCAGCACTCGATAAATTGTCTCGGCATTTGTGGTACTTACACGAAAATCTTGCTTGTTTAGCTCTTTTTGATGAAACTGTGTCAGTAGAAGAAAAAGTAAAGATCGTACAAAAAATAAATTCCCAGGTAGCGGTCAAAAAGCCTAATAAACGTTTATCAGTCGCTTATGAAGAAATAACGTCGTTATCTGAGAAAAACATAAGCGATTTTGTTAATCCAAACTCGTTGTTCATTTTTGAGCAATTTGAGCTCCCCTATGAATTTTTGCATACAGATCCAAGTTTGTGGGAATCAAATCTTGAGTATAAACGATGTTATGATACATTCAAAAAGTTAAAAGTAATAAACGATACTGCGGAAAGAGGAGTAGCGCTAGCCGAAAGTTTTAATGAAGTATTGACTTATAACGAAGATGAAAGACAAAGAATTTTTCAAACTGTTCAGCACCATCGATCTCAATACACATCGTGTAAAAAATCACAATATATTGACAATGAATTAATCTAACAATTCATTTTTCTGCTTTCATCAATAATTTATTGGTATTGTTGTTTTTATTTTTATTAAATACTTATTGTTGTTAATATAATTCGAACTATTATAATTTAATAAACTGTTAATAATATATAAATTATTTAAGTGTAATTGAATTCATAAGTTTTATGCAGAAACTCGTAAATCCATTATTTATTAAAGATTCTTAAGATATAAGCTTTTATAATGTAAGATACTTATCATATCCTGTTTTTCTAGCCTTAAAAAAATATATTGAAGAAAAAATATAAATAACAGAGAAAGTAAACAAGATATTAATAAGTTTAAATCAATGATCGGCCAAAATTTCACGAAAAAATATATTCAAGGCTTAATATCTCGCTTAATATTGATCTTAGCGATTTTGTCCATGGGATTTTTTTTGTTGGAAATTGAATTTTCTATAAGTTTTTCATTTACATTTTTTCCGTAGCTCTTGATATTTTCGAGATAAATGCGAAAAAACGCCAATTTTATGAAAAAATCAGGTTTAGTGGCCCGTACTGCCTCGCCAGTGTGAGTTACGACTTTGCAGCACTTTTGTAGAGCGTTCAATTCTAAGAAAAAACCATCTTCGATCAAAGTGATCCCATGAAATGCCGCTGAGCTTTAGAAATTAAAAAATTAAAAAGCAAAGTTTTTGTGTATTTTCAATGGGAAATATTCACATGCCTTGGTCGAGGACGTTAATTAATATTTAGAGCTCAAACTTTCAGGGAATTTTTTTTTGGGTATTTCCAACAAGAATTCACGATGGGACCGAAAAAAAAAAAAATAAAGTAAAAAAAAAATCACCCTAATATATATGTATATATATATATATATATATATATATATATATATATATATATATATATATATATATATATATATATGTAATATAACGCAGGATGTTGCCGCGATTGTGTCTACAGTTCTTGACGGATCTAGATGAAATTTGTTACACATATTCTATAGATAATAACCTTGGATGAGTTCGAAGATGAGTGAAATCCATCAATAAGTTTAGAAATGGCAGCTCTTTAAAATTATCGAAATAGTGAAAATCACGTTTTCGGTGACTTCATTGATGTTTAACTTTTGATTGAAAAGAGATACCTAATTTGTGACAAATTTATGTGGAAGCTCATGAAATTACCTTTAATTTGACGTATATAACATTGACATTTTGACCATTTTTAGTTATTTTATCAAAGTTAAGAGTTCTATTGAACCATTTTCAGGCAATGTGTAGTGCAACCGACTTATGAATGTTATTCTGTTGAGAATTCTCAACAGATCCTAATGAAATTTAGTATGCAAATTCTTTACACAATTAGCTTGCATAAGCATTAAAATGAGTGAAATCCTTCGTTTAGTTTAGAAATAGTAGCTCTTCAAAATGATCAAAATAGTAAAAATTACGTTTCCGGTGACTTTATTTATGTTTAACTTTTAATAGCAAAAAGATAGCTGATTTTTGATAAATTCATGTAAAAGCTTACAAAATTACTTCTAATTTGACGTATACAACGTTAACTTTTTGACAATTATTAGTTATTTTATCGAAGTTATTCACCACAAAAAAATTATTAAAATTACAAAAATTATAAAAATTGTGATTTTTGTAATTTTACATCTGAACAACTTTTGATTGAAAAACGATAGCTCAATTTTAAAACTCTCACTTTAAAGTTGGTTAATTTCTCTTTAATTTATTTTTGAAAAATTTAATTTTTTGACAATTTTGTAAATATCAATGTCAATAATATTTGAAATCTACCTTCCATCTCGGGCAGAGCCAAATGGCTTACTTTTTTTATTCGTAACAAGCCCGACTTTGGTCTTTTTTATGAAAAAATAGATATTTGTAGCACTGTCGAGTTCAAAGTTCAAAGTCAAATTAATTCAACATAAAACTAGACTCAACTTCGAGTCTTCAAGTCTGAAATAAGCCCGCTTATAGGAGGGTCAATGACAGCACTAAATTTTGACTCGAGAAATCATGGAAATAGTAATTCACGTCATGAGGCTGCAAGAAAGTGATTCTTTTGAAAACGTCACTGATGCTATTCAAACCTTTAACATTGTTAGTGTGAATTTATACTTGAAACAAGAAATATAATGCTGTTTTTTTTTTTTTTTTTTTTTTTTTTTTTCAGAAAGTCTTTCAACGTAGTAAACCGCAGTATGGTCCACATTTTTTTCGGTGATTTGGTTTCAACACAATACCGGCGAAGTTCATTTGTGGATTGGCGATATTTATTTGGTATGATTCACAAATATTCAATATATAACTAGAGGGCTTGTAAACATATGCTATTATCTCTCGTTCAATGTAATTCTGATTTATTGTAATTAATAAATAAAGGGCCAGGGACTTCATAGGTAAGGGGGAATATTAATACATGTGAAAAAAGAAAAAAGAGCAATACGTGTACTCGACAGTATTCAGTAGTTGCTGGAATTCAGGCTTATTTACGACAAAGTTCAGATGACATCGAGAACTGTCAAAATTAAATGTGAAATATCTTATTATCTTCTTACACAATGAATATAGGTACCATGCAGTAATGAAAAAAATATTTTTTCAAATTATTTCACCGAATCGAATTCTTAGACTCTCAAGTCATTAGATGTGTAAGTCATCGACTTACGATTAATATCATAAAATATAACCTGTATCGTTATTAGAGTTATTCAAAAATTAAAAATAATTTATAAATTTCCGCTAAGAAAATTGAAAATTTTCAAAAATTGAGGTTATTAGTTTTACTCCGTTTTACGAAAATTGAGTCATCATCAGATCTCGACTTTGAGGTCCTAGAAAGCTTCCCTGAATATTTCCGCCGTGATAGCACCGTGTGTGTGTGTGTGTGTGTGTGTGTGTGTGTGTGTGTGTGTGTGTGTGTGTGTGTGTGTGTGTGAATGTGTTAGCTGCCGCTTTTCCTTCTGGTGGCTAAGATGTTATTTCTTCCTTTTAGATTCTGTCTTTCGCTCTTTTCCTCTCAATGGATCGCAACTCTGTAAGCACTTTTGTAGCAAAAGTGCTTGTGGCGTTCCAGGCAGCTTCTGACGACAACATTTTTTCTGTGTGTGTATGTGTGGGTTTGTGTGTGTATGTGTGTGTGTGTGTGTGTGTGTGTGTGTGTGTGTGTGTGTGTGTGTGTGTGTGTGTGTGTGTATGTGTGTGTGTGTGTGTGTGTGTGTGTGTGTTTTATAGAAAAGCGAAATAAATCTTCAAAAGACACCGCTATCATTGAAATATGACGGTCGGTAGTGTGGAATTTTTTCCCACTAAAAAAAAACTCCTCTTTCTTCCCCCGTAGATGGTACGGAGATTACTGGATCGGAACCGCGTAAGCATTACTTCAATCCAGTCCATGCTGCGTCTCACGATGACCTACTCCTGGTTACTGGTGCCTTTCTGCGGTTTCTTCTTTTAGAAGACGCTGCGCGTAGGCTGTAACAGCTGACCAGTTTTCTTCTTTTCTGAGCATGCAGGCTATCAAGCTCTCGGGAGAGAGCGTGGTGCCTATAATTTCTTTGGCGCTGCTTGTGTAGTCCTTCCACCGTGCACACTCGAAAAAGGTGTGTTCGACATCGTCTACTTGATTCGGGCAGTATTTGCACATTGTTGTGGGGTGCAGGTCCATCTTAAAAAGATAGGTGTTGAACTGTCCATGCCCTGTCAATAGCTAGGTGAGGAAAAACTCTGTGTCCCCGTGCTTCCTATAGAGCCAGACGTTGCTGTTTAGAATCAGGTGCGTTGTCCATCTGCCCGTCTCCCCTGATATCCATCAGTCCTGCCACTCTGCTGCGTTTCAACCTTTATCCTTGTTCTTGCCACCTTTATGTTTTCTCCACTGGTTTTAGCATCGTAAAGTTTTGCTCTTCGAACGCTAGCAAGTCGATGGGCGCGACTCCCGCAATGACCAATACAGCCACTTCGGAAACCGTGCGGTAGGCACATGCAACCCTGAGAGCACCTCGCCGCTGTACTGCTGCCATCTTTCACCGATAGGTCTGCTTTAATATGTTTGCCCATAGCTTCGCACCATAAAGCAGTACTGAATGGACTGCTTCCCAGCATATGTCTAGCATACAGACTGGTCTGAACGACGAAGGTGTTACGGGGGTTCCCTTACCTTTGTCTAAGAGAACCAATCTCTGCCGCTTCCAGGCCGCGGGAAACGTGCCAGTTGCCAAGCATGCGTTGTAGGTGTTCAGAAGTATGTCTGGGTATTCTAAAGCTACAATCTTGATCACCGATGCCAGGATGCCATCAGGTCAAGCTGCCTTTTCTGTCTTGAGTGACTTGGCCGCGTCTTGTAATTCCTTATTTGTAAAGGGTGTTGCTGCGCCGTTTTCAGCGTCGTGTTTCTTCTCCGGCGGCGAGTGTATGGGGAAAATCTCTGCTACAATGCTGTCCATTAAGGCACGAGACTTCGGCGCATCTAGTGAAGCCTTTCCAAGTCGTTTGGCGACAATTTCGTCGGCTTTACCCCAGATGTCCTTGTCGAGATCGTTGCAGATCTTTTCTCACAACCTCGCTTTACTTGCTTTAATGGCTAGGTTTAACGTCCTTTTGGCCTCCTTATACTCTTTCGAATATAAGTTCTGGTTCAGGGAGTGTTTCGCACCTCTCGTGGCACGGCGACGTAGCTCATGACATCTTTTGCAAAGTTTTGCTACGTCTGTTGACGATCAGTACTCCAGCCTGTGAAAACTCCGGTTTTTCAGCTGCAGCATAAAGGTGTCACATGCGGCAGCAATCTCCGTCATTGCAGGTGTGTGTGTGTATGTGTGTGTGTGCATGTTTTTTTTTTCTTTTTGAGAAGCGAAAAAAATCTTCCAAAGACACCGCTATCATTGAAAGATTATGGTCGGTAGTGTGGAATTTTTACCCACTAGAAAATACTCCTCTCTCTCCCCCCGTGGATGATGCGGAGATGACTGAATCAGAACCGCGTAATTATTACTTCAATTCAGTCCGTTTTGCATCTCACGATAGTTTCTCCTAGTTACTAGTCTCTTTCTGCGGTTTTTTCTTTTAAAAGACGCTGTGCATAGGCTGCGACAGCTGATCAGTTATGTTCTTTTTCGATCATGCAGGTTACTAAGCTCTCAAAGGAGAGCGTGGTGACAATAGTTTCTCCGGTGCTGCTTCTGTAGTCCTTCCACCGATCACACTCGAAGAACGTGTGCTCGGCATTGTCAAATTTGTCTGGGCAGTATTTGCACGTTAGTGTGCTGTGCAGACCCATCTTGAAAAGATAGGCATTGAACTGCCCGTGTCCCGTCAATAGCTGGCTCAGAAAAAAGTTTTTCCATGCTTCCGAGGAAGCCAGGTGATTATGTTCGTAATCAGGCATGTAGTCCATCTGCTTGTTTCCCCGGTTGCCCATCGCTCCTGCCTCTCATGTAGCGGTTCCGTCTTTGCCTTTGCTCTTGCCTCCTTAAAGTTGTAACCATTTATTTTGGCGTCATAATTTTTCAGTCTCTCGAATGCTAGTAAGTCGATTGGCGCGGCTCCTGCTATGACCAATACGGCCGCTTCTGCGACCGTGCGGTCGGCACAGGTGACTCTGAGCGCTCTTCGTCGTTGCACTGCCACTATCTCGTTTCGGTAGGTCTTCTGTTTAAGAATATCTGCCCATATCTCCGCTCCGTAGAGTAATATCGAGTGGACTACTTCTAGAAGCATCATCCTTTTTCTGGTTCGTGGTCCCACCGTGTTTATTTCTGCCCTCTCGTGGCTTCGGCAAGTGCGGTGCGGAATGCCTTACCTCCCCCGAAGCCTGGAATATGACATAAGCCATCTGGAGCTTCTTTGTGCGGTGTACAGAGGAAGCACTTCGGCTGTTCCACGCAGTCTACAGCTTTGTAGCGTCCTCTCCCTTATTTAAAACAGCACTTGCTACGGTCAAGCCCCTTACAGAAGTTTTTCACGTCTTTGTCGGGTTAACTTCAGCCTTGATTTCCTTGAGGAGATCGGCGTACGTTCGCTTTTCAGCTAGTTGGACAAGTACAGCCATTGTTCTTGTCTTTTTTCTCCTCAGTTTCTTTGAACCACCCTTACTTGACTTGGTTTGAGCTTCAGTAGATTGTGCCACTGGCTCCTGTTCTCTTTCCTTCTTTTTCTTTCGCCAAGTCACTTTGGTCCAGGTATCATCCCGGGCTGTCTTTTTCTGTGCTGGCTTGTCAATTTCTAAGAAAGGGCTGGGCGTGGACGACGGCCTCTTATTGTTGTTGCGAGTTCTTTGTCGTGCTAGTTTCTTAGGAATGACCAGAGGTGGGTGTGGTTTTTTGGTCAGACTCGGAGATGTTTGAGTCGTTGACGCTGACGTCGTTGGTGATTTGTTGGCCAGCTTACATGCCGTACCAATAGACGTAACTGATTTTCTGATCTCATAATGAAGATTCTTCTTGTTAACTTCCCGCTAAGAAAATCGAAGATTTTCAAAAATCGGGAAGTTATTGTTTTCACCCCGTTTTGCAAAAATCGAGTTTTCATCAGATCTCGACGTTTGAAGATCACAGGAAGCTTCCCTGACTATCCCCGCGAGGTTGTCACGGTGTCTGTATGTATGTGTGTGTGTGTGTGTGTGTGTGTGTGTGTGTGTGTGTGTGTGTGTGTGTGTGTGTGTGTGTGTGTGTGTGTGTGTGTGTGTGTGAAAGTATGTGAACCGCTTATAACTTTTGAAAGGCTCGACCGATTTCATCGCGGTTGGTGCCATTCGAAAGGGCTTGACCAAACTTTGATTTCAAAAACCATTTGGACCGATGGAGATTTATAGATTTTGAGAAATCTTCAAAAAACTGAAAAAAAAATTTTTTTCAAATGTGGTTTTTTTGGAATAACTTTTAAACGGCTTAATGGTTCAATTTTAAGAACTAATCAGCTCTTAACCTTAAAAAACCACGTCGATCGCCACCAGTCCGGTCAAAATCGGTTGATTCGTTCGAGAGATATCGTAAACGAAAGAAAACCGAAAAAAGTGTTTTTTCGGAATAACTCCGAAATTCCTAGCGCGATCAATTCAGAATTTGAGTTTCTTCGTGGAACTTAAAAAACTGCGTCGAATGCTGCCAATCGTATGAAAATCGATTTATTTATTCAAAAGTTATTGCGGTTTAAAATTTCAAAAAATAGTGTCTTATCAAATCTCTATCAGACTTTTGAGCTCGAAGAGCTCAAAAGCATAGGAAAGCCATTTCTTTGCGCTCGGAGAGCTCAAAATAACCCATAAATTATATTTTTAAGCTCGAAGAGCTCAAAAACGTCATTGGTGCAGTTTTAAGCGCCTAAGTATGGAATTAGCGGGAAGTTGCAGGGATGGCCTTCAGGGTCAACCGTTTTCTTAATTTTTTTTATGAAGTCGGCTAACTCTTCAATCTTGCTACCGAGCCTCTCCATAGGCGACTGTTGGCCGGTGGCAGTCGGTACAGATTTAATTCTTCCCCGGTAGGTTTGAATAGTGACGGGAGTAAAAGGTCCTCCTCATTTTGGAGGAGCTTTCATTGGCTGTCCTCGTGGAACGCTACAAATATAAATAATGCTGTGAAGCGGGCTAAAATAAGAATTACGGTAATTATTACGTGAAGCGTTCCACATGCACGTAACAGGATAATTGGTAGGAAAGGATTGAGAAAGGAATTTGGAGAGGATCATCTTAATGTGAGTTTATAGAATATGCAAGAAAAAATTATTAGATAGCTCGGACCGTGTTTCGAACCCAGAACCTTCCGAAGACATGTCAGCTACTCTATCGTTTGAGCTATCCGGTCTATACTAAATTTCCTTTCGCTTATTCTATATACATTCAGCCACACCGTCCATCTTCTTCCATCTGTACTGTTTTCGTGCTCCCTGTAGCATTTCCAGACAGCAGAGCCATGGGGTCCGACCCGCTGTTATAACGGTCGCTCGATAACGACGAGTTCAGGCCTTCGGAATCGTTCTGACATTTCCATATCGTTGTTTGCTAGGTTTGGTCCACCCCGAGTATTTAATTTCCTCGGTACCTGACATCACTACCGGGCATTCCCCTATCTGCCACCTGGGAAGGCGCCCGATGTGGGACCCAGCTACCCGACACGGGGTGTGTGTGTGTGTGTGTGTTTTTTTTATAGAGGAGGTAAAATACATTTACGTATGCCAGGACTTGATGTTGATGCCAGACTAGATGTTTGCCTGGGTATATCGGACTCAGAAGTCAACAGTACTTGTCAACAATACCGTCTAAATATCCTCCTCTCTCCTTTCTCCATAGATGTTACGGGGAAGATTGTCCCGTCAATAGTGGGGTCAGGAAGAAGTCCGTGTCCCCGTGCTTTCAAGAAAGCCAGACACTGATGTTTGGGATCAGGAGCGCCGTCCATCTGCCCGTCTCCTCCGATGTCCATCGGTCCTGCCACTCTTGCTGCGTTTCCGCCTTTATCCTTGTTCTTGCGACCTTTATGTTTTCGACACTATCTTTAGCGTCATAGAGTTTTGCTCTTTCGAACGCTCATAGGTCAATGGGCGCGGTGCCCGCAATGACCAATAAAGCCACTTTGGAAACCGTGTGGTAGGCACAAGCAACCCTGAGAGCGCCTCGCCGCTGTACTGCTGCTATCTTTGCCGTTAGGTCTCCTGCTTTAATATGTCTGCTCATATCTCTGCTCCATACAGCAGTGCCGAGTGGACTACTTCTAGAAGAACTCTTCTCTTTTTTGTTCTTGGTCCCATAGTGTTAGTCATTATTCATGCTAGGCTAGACATTGTCGTGCTAGCTGTCCTGCATGCACGATCAAGGTGTTCGCGGAAAGATAGTTTCTCGTCTATTGTACCCCTAGATATCGCAGGAACCTTGTTGACGTCAGTGTCGTTCCTCCCATGTCCACAGCGAATGGTTTTGGGAACCATTTTTGACGTGTCAAAACTACCATATCGGTTTTCTGTTTGGCGAGTTTCAGGTGATTCTTATCAAGCCGAGTCTTGACGGCGTCAATGGTTTTCCAAACTAGCAGTTCGGCCTCCTCTACGCTGTCCACTACTACCGTGGCCGCAGCGTCGTCTGCAATGCCCGTTAGCTCTACTTGTTTTGGTAACGCGATTTCAAGAAACTTGTCGTATTCCGCGTTCCATAGCTCGGGCCCCATTATTGAGTCTTGCGGTATACCAGGTCTTGCGGTACGCCAGGTAAGTGTGTGTGTGTGTGTGTGTGTGTGTGTGTACCAATTGCTCGACTACAACATTGTTTTAAGGAAATAGAAAGCTTATATTATAAATGGCTAAAAGTCCAAAAAGATAGGTGAAGAAAACAATCGAAAAAACAAATAAATATTGAAGAAAATTATTATGAGTTGTTGTGACCATGATTTGATATAATAAATAAGATAGCAGGGAAGTGGATAATGAAATGATGTCAATCAATATATTAATTATCAATTTAACGACGTTTCGGTCTGTAAAATATA
>NC_058167.1:5366816-5399401 GCF_020080835.1 Cotesia glomerata | reverse complement strand
TAATGGGATTGCAGTTTCTTGCAAGTTTTTGCCTTTTTTTTTAAGTTTTTTGCATTTTACTCAAAACTGAAGGGTGACCGGGCCAAACGGAGTTGAAATTCGGAATCAGCGGGTCGATATATATGTCGGTAAGTAGTTCTGGTCTAAAGAACATTCCAGATATTATTTTTTTGTGTGCCGGTTTAATTAATGATTAATAAATTAGACAAAAAATTTTGTTTACTACGAACCGATCATGTATACGATTTGTATTACTTGTAGTTATAACAATCTTTGCTCTTCAAGTAAGTCTCTTAGGTAAATAGGTAGTGAATTTGTCTTTCAAGCGTCAGGTCTACGGTTAAATTCCCACACGTGCCGTTTTTTTAACTTCTTGCTAAGAAAATTGAAAATTTTCGAAAATCGGGAAATTATTGTGTATACCTCGTTTTTCGAAAATCAAGTTTTTATCAGATCTCGACGTTTTAAGGTCCTAGAAAGCTTCACTGACTATTCCCGCAATGGTGTCTGTATGTCTTTGTGTGTGTGTGTGTGTGTGTGTGTGTGTGTGTGTGTGTGTGTGTGTGTGTGTGTGTGTGTGTGTGTGTGTGTGTGTGTGTGTGTGTGTGTGACCGTAATATTTGGTTGTACTGTACAGTGTAAAATAGAGAGTCCTTTGTACAACTCAAGTACCTAAGGTCATAAAATCAAGCCTATACAGGCTTTCTTATTCTAGCTGCACAAATGTACCTTAAATGTGTTTTTCACATTTAAAAACTAATAAAAAAAAATACGTTCTTTTTCTAAAATAAATATTTCTAAGAACTAAATATCTAAAATATAAAACTAAAAGTTTGTAACTGGAATTTATTTTTGCTCAGAAAATCCAACACGCCCCCTCAAAAATAAATTCCTTAAAAATATTGATAATAAATAATTATCTTACTTAATAATAAAACGTAACGACTCTTTTCTCAACATGATCTAATCGACTTCATTTGATTCTACTAGGTCCAACATTTGTTGCTTATGGATTAAGGGAAAACCCAACATCTTATGGGAAAACCTTAACCAAATCATTTACAAATTATATTATACAAAATTCTTAAAAACTATTTTAAGCCCATTTGTGTTTTGAACTCCACAAATTTTATTCCAGGTAAAGACGTTGTGAGTGAATCAGCTATCTGTTGATCTGTAGGCATATAAATTAATTTAATCAGTCTCTTTTCTACCTTATCACGAGAGTAATGATACTTAATATCGATGTTCTTCGATCTCTTATGACTCGAAGGATTATTTGCAATACTTATACAACCATTGTTATCTTCATATATAGTTATTGGACCTGTTATTTTTAATTTTATACTTTCTGCTAAAGACCGTAACCACAAAGCCTCTCGTGCAGCTTCATACAAAGCCATATATTCAGCTTCTGATGTTGAACCTGCTGCGGATGGCTGTCGTTTTGTAGCCCATCAGATTGTACAATTTTCATATAATTTAAATAGATAACCAGTTGTACTTTTCCTATAATTTTTATCATCTGCCCAATCAGCATCTACATACCCACTTATTATGTCTTTAAAATTGCTTTGACTATAAATCAATTTTATGTCCGCAGTACCTTTTAAATATCTTAAAATTCTTTTTAAATATTGCCAGAGTGTACTTTTATTTTTATTCATGTACCTACTAACAATGTTAACTGCAAAACTTAAATCTGGACGAGTACATATCATCAAATACATTAAACAACCTATAATACTACGGCACGGCTTATTACAGTTTTCGTCTGAATTTAAAGCTATATAGTCAATTTTCGATTCTAGAGGTGTATTAACTGGATTACAATCCTGCATTTTAAATTTTTCCAAAACTGATTTTACATAAGTATTTTGATCTAATGTTAAAATGGATTCTTTTCTAGTAACCCGTATACCTAAAAATAATTTTATTTTTTTTAAGTCTACCATTTGAAATTTACACATTAAATATTCTTTAAATTTATTTATTTCATTTATATCGTAAGTAGATATAACAAGATCGTCAACATATAATACAACATATATGTTCTTTCTTATATCACCGAGATCTAAAATATAAATGCATCTATCTACTGGAGAGTTTTCAAATTTTATTTCTTTTAAAGTTGATTTAAATGCTTCAAATCAGCACCGAGCTGCTTGCTTTAAACCATACAGGGCTCTGTTGAGTTTACAGGCAAGACCCTTTTTGCATGGAACCCCCTCAGGTACATTCATAAAAATTTCTTCTTTTAGTTTACCATTTAAGAATGCTGTTTTTACATCCATATGGTGTAGTAACAGATCATTTTGGTTAGCAAATGCAACAACAAACCTAAAACTAGATATCCTAGCTACTGGTGCAAAAGTTTCATCATAATCTACCATGTATTTGTGACTGACACCTCGAGCTACGAAACGAGCTTTGTTTTTATATGGATTACCGAATTCATCATTTTTAATTGTGAATATCCATTTACAGTCTACAATATTTTTATCTTTCGGTCTTGGTACTAATGTCCAAGTATTATTTATTTCAAGTGAATCAAGTTCACTTTTAATAGCCTGTTCCCATTTTACCCTATTGTTTCTATTCTTTATTTCATCAAAATAATTAGGAACAGCACTTATCATTGATTGTGCTGATAACATGCATTCATCTGGACTACCAGATTCATCATATGATATCTTAGGAAGACTTTTAATCCTTTCACTCCTCTGACGACTGGCATCAAAATCATTATTTTCTTTTTCTAATCTTGGAAATTTATTGCTGGGATTATAGTTTGAATCTGATTTCTCATTATCAGATTCATTATCTGGTTTATCATTACCAGATTTACATACACTATCTGATTTCTCAATATCAGATACATTATCTGGTTTATCTTTATCAGATTTACTACACTATCTGATTTCTCAATATCATATTTATTGAAACTATCTGGTTTATCATTACCAGATTTATTTTCTATCACTGAAACTTCAAATGAATCAGTTTCATCTGCGGAACCCTTATTGGTTCCATCAGATATAGTTTCAACTGCAGAACCCTTATTCGTTGTGTCAGATTTTATACCTGGCCGAGACATCATATAATTTGTCTCGTCCACAATAACATCCCTTACAACGGCATGTTTATGAGATTCTACATCCCATACTCTATAACCGTTTGGTTCATAACCAACCAGTATACCTTTCCAAGATTTATTATCGAATTTAGTTTTATTGAGTTTATTATGTACATATAAAGTGGAACAAAATACTTTTAAATATTTAAACAAAGGCTTTTTGCTATGCCACAACTCATAAGGTGTTGTCATTATTTTCAATGCTCTACTCGGAATAATATTTATTAAGTAAGTTTCTGTTAAAACTGCATTTCGCCAGAAAACTTTATCTAAACAAGATCCGGCTATCATTGACCGGGCTTTTTCTGTAATTGTTCTAACCATACGTTCAGCAGCGCCATTTAATTGAGGAGTTCGCGGAACCGTTAAATGATAAGTTATTCCCTTATTTTTAAAGTAATCTTTCATATCATCTGATAAATATTCTCTACCGTTATCGACGTATAAGTAATTTAATTTGAGATTGAAATGTGATTCACTTTTCGCGACAAAATCTTTAAATACTGAAAACACCTCTGATTTATGTTTGAGCAAATATACTACACAATAATGAGTATAATGATCAAGAAATAAGACAAAATAATTTTCATCATTCAGTGCCGTCGGAGTGATTGGACTACATACATCAGAATGTACAATAAACAATGGTCTTCTTACATAATTTCGATTTTTAACTTTATTGAAAGGTAATCGAGTTTGCTTGCCATTAATACAAGCTTCACAAATTTTATCATTAGGATTAATTTCTATTATTTTTTCTACATCCTCTATCATATTAAAATTCTTTAATTTAATGAATTTATCTCTACTTATATGACCTCACCTTTCATGCCAAATATCATAATGTGATTTCTTATTTTCGGGAATTTTAACAACAGAATTTATTTCAAAATTATCAACTATAAATTCTATTTGTGTTAAATTATTTAATGGCTTACCTTGCATAATACGTATACTATTTTGACTTATCTTAACCCCTTGTTGATCAAATAAAATGACCATGCCTGATCTTTGAAGTTTGGAGACTGACAGAAGATTATATGGTACTTCTGAACTGTAGAGGACTTCTTCAATTGTTGCCTAGACACCTTGGTTTGTTGTCACGTTGATGTCACCTCGCTTAGTTGCGGAAATAGACTCTCCACTCTTAGCAACTGAAATTTTGATTGGTCTTTCAAGGTAATAAAAATTTCTTGCGATGTCTTCTCGATTTATTATATGGTCTGATGCTCCGGAGTCTAACAAAAATATAATTTTATCATTATCAGATTCAATTGATTTACATTCACCGGCCATGAATGTTATCCTGGTTTCAGAATCTAGATCAATCGCTTGAACACATTGAGCAGTTTTATTCTTCTTTTGATCATTGTGCTTTTTACACCGCTTATAATGGATACAGTTTTTCATTGAATGTCCTTCACGACCACAATGATAACACTTAACTTTAGCTTTGCCTTTAAATGACTTTTTAAATGGCTTACGCCCCTTTTCAAATTTTGATTCATCATTTTTATGAAAAGAATATTTAATTTTATCATTATTATCATTGTTATCTGCCACTAACACTTTTACACTGGTATCACTGCTTCGTCTTTTTAATTAAATTTCATGGTTTAATAACCGTGACTTCACGAAGTCCAAATTTATATTACCTTCCGATAAAGTTTCAATTGCAGTGACAACACCGTCATATAAAGGTGGAAGTGTATCTATTGAATGGATCACTTTGTCTGCTTCATCTATTTTTTTTTTATATTTTATTTTATTTTTTTTTTTTATTAAAAAAATTAAAACTCACTAAACAAACAATTAATTTCACTTATGATGAATAATTAATAAAGTATTTAATTATTTTAATTGTTTGAAACAATTTCACCACAATTTTCTTTTAAGGCCATTTTATAAGGGTGCCTCCCATTTTTTTTAAAAATAAAGTGGCGCCGCCTGGTGGCCAAAACCGGTACTAAAAAATCTCCAGCGCGTTAAAATCTTCTAAATTAAATTAAAATTATAAAGAATCGATGAATATTAATAAAATTAATTTTGAAAATAATTAAAATAATATTTTGATATTTTAAAATTCAAAAAAGGTTTTTAGAAATGAGAAAATCCGTAAAACTCGTGATTTATAATTACGTTGACCTTGAGCTGTCAATGTCGTATTTATTTTTGAGATATTATTAAAAAATAATGAAGACATTGATTAAAAAAAGGCCAACGAATCTCGGATTTTGCAAGTATCAAAAATATATTAAAAATTACTTACAGTTATTATCATCACACAATTGGATGTAGTCTCAATAATAAATTTTATGTTGACGTTTGACATTTAGTAACTTTTTTGGTCAGATGTAAACATTAGGCTTGTATTCGTTTTGCGCATATCCAATACACAGGCGCCGCAGCGGGAAAATTCAACTGAATGGAATTCTTTATTTTTAATCTAATATGACACATTCGCATAAAAATTATAGTCCCAACATAACAATTACAGCATAATAATAATAATGATGACTATTTATGAAATAGAAAATGAAAAATTATTGTCAAAATAAATTCACACGTTTCGATTTGATAAACATGAATTTCTTTTGAAAAATATCAATTACAAAAATTTTAACTTCCCATTAAGAAAATTAAAAATTTTCAAAAATCGGGAAGTTATATGTTTTTACCCCGTTTTTCGAAAATCTAGTTTTTATCAGATCTCGACGTTTGAAGGTCACAGGAAGCTTCCCTGACGATCCCCGCGAGGTTGTCACTATGTCTGTATGTATGTGTATGTTTGAGTGTGTAAACCTCTTATAACTTTTGAACGGCTCCACCGATTTGATCGCGATTGCACCATTTAAAAGGATTTGACCAAATTTAGATTTTGAATATAATTTGGACCGAATTGGTCTGGTTAACAAGTGCCTTTTTGGTCAACTTTTTTTAGCAGTCTCCGAAAATTATGATTGAGGTGTCATTCGATCCGGATGGAATCTAGAAGATTTTCGAAAAAAATGAAGTTCCGCTTGCAAAAATTGCAAAAGTTACTAATAATTAAATTAAAAAAAAAAGAGGTTTAGTTTTTTGCAAATATCTCAAAAACCAATAAAGATTTTTCAAATTTAAAAAAAGATTAAAAAAGAAGAGGGAATTTCCTAAAAAAGTTTCGACTTCTGGAATTGTTGGACTAAGATTTATAATTTTCCCAGAGGGTTGAAAATACGTCCGAAAAAGGGTACTCCGGCTTGCGCAAGCCACACCCCCTTTGGACCTTTAATGAATAAATATAATTTAAAATTATTAAATATGATAATTAAAAATTGAAAAAATTCAGGCTCCTGCAGGATAGATCAATGAACAATAATACGTGGTTGAAAAATTTTTATCGCCATTTTTCAATAAGTTATCCATTCATTAATTACCAATTTTTTGTAGCACGAACGTTAACATTGTAAGTGCGATAATTTTTAAACTGTTAATCTAAGAATTTTTTTTTTTCGTGGAGCTATTTTTTAAAGGTCTTAGAATAGATTCACGTTAGAAAAATTCAAAAATTATTAATTTTCGTTTTGTTATTAACAATTTACTAAGGTGAAAAAGTATGAAGCTTTACTAAACATCGAATAAAAAAAAATTTTTTTATAATATTATTATTGATCCGTTTTCTTATGATCAGAAGCTACTTAAAAATGTTTTTATTAATTTTTATCTCTTATTGCTTAAAAAATTTTTATAAACAATCGCGTTGTTTATAAGATAATTTAATGATACTAAAGTTAGCCGACGTTTTTGATTTTTTGATTTTTTTTTTAATAATTAAATTAGAACGAAAAAATATTTTTAAAAAATTGCACTTACAGTTTTTCAAGTTTTTAACAAATGACAATTTTTAAAAATTTTTTTTTGTAGTCATTTTTTCAATAAAAACATTCTTTTTAATTTTTAAATGTCGGCTAACTTAATTTTCATGATAATATGATACTAAAGTTAGCCAACGTTTTTGATTTTTTGATTTTTTTTTTTAATAATTAAATTAGAACGAAAAAATATTTTTAAAAAATTGCACTTACAGTTTTTCAAGTTTTTAACAAATGATAATTTAAAATTTTTTTTTGATAACAAAATCTTTGACGATAATTATGATTTGAATAAAAAATTAATTTCTTAATTAAATTTTTTTATTACTTAAGAACGCATTTATTGAGTAACAATTATTTTCTCCCACTTCTAATTAATATTAAGGAACGATTTTTTTGTAAATCATTATTTATTTTTCTTTTTAATAAAAAAAAAAATTTTTGTCAAATTTTGAATTTGTGAAAATCGTCAAATATGACGGTTGACAATACATTTCTGACTCAAATTTTTTTCTATACTACCTTGTACCAATCTTAAAAGATCCTGAAATTTTTCGAACTGTTTTTTGTTTTTTTAAAAATATGAATTTTTGAATTTTCTTAAAATATTTTTTTTCTCATCATTATGCCACTAAATGAAATTTTAACTGTTCAAAATATCAAAATTATGTGGTTTGCCAAAGTCAATTAAGATAAAAATAAAAAAAAAATTTTGAGAAAGTTTTTCTTTTGTAACAAATTTCAAAAATTCATATTTTTGAAAAAACAAAAAACACATTTCCAAAAATTTTAGGATCTTTTAAGATTAGTACAAGGTAGCATACAAAAAAATTTGAGCCAAAAATTAATTGTCGATCGTCAGTTTTGACGATTTTAAAAAATTTAAAATTAGACATTTTTCAAACTTTTTTCCCAAAATATATTTTTTTCAATAGCCCCAAGTGACCCCTTTCAAACAAACGAAAGAGCATTCCTGTATCTATACTAGCGTTCGAGATATTACAAAAATAAAATTGAAAAACTGGAAAAATCGCGAAATTTTGAATTTGCATTTCTTATGAAAAAATTTTTTTTGTTTTTTTTTTCCTTTCGCAGAACTTTATTATATAATAAAAAAAAACTTCTGACCAAAATTTGTCCAAATTGAAGGGGGTCGATTCCAACTATTGGTCGATTTGACATGGAATGACTCACCTATATTGTGGAGTTCATTTTTGAAAATTTAATTAAGACAAAGAAAAAAGAAAAAATTACAAAAAAGACAAAAAATATTACTCCGAGTATCTGAGCGGCCGTTTACTATTGTTATTATTTGACTCACATTATCATTATTTCCCCCATCATTCTCCAACAACGGTCTGAAGGGAATGGCGCACGCGCATTTCCTCCGATCCGGACATCGGATCCCCGCAGAGCTCATATTTTTTTAAACTTCTTAACTGTATTTTTGCAGTAAAAATTTTTTTTTTAATATCGATTCTTTGTTGCCGGAAAAACTTTTATAAGAAAAATATAATTTTTTTCTAATTTTAACTATTTTTTAATGCAGAAATTCGAAAAACTGAAAATTATTTAAATAAATTCAAAAAAATTTTTTTGAGCTTAGCTGATTTTTTTGCTTATAGACAACAATAGCGTGAAATATTGGTCTTAGAGACATTAGGTTTGGCTCATTTTGTTCCTTATTTTATTCTCTAAATTTCATACGCAGCATATCTCGACTACTTTTGCGTAGTTTCTGAGATATTTTAATTCAAAGCTACTTGCAAAATGGCTATTTATTTTTGGTGAAAGTGATCTACATATTTTTCTGAGTATTTAAAATAAAATTTGCAATTTACCCCATTTCCATTGGAAGTCGTAAACAAACCGCCTAATATTTCCCTGTCGACTGGACTATAAAGAACTGCATCCAACCTCGTAACAATCGGTTCATTCATTCAAAAGTTGTTGCGTTTTGAAAATCCAAAAATTAGTGTTTTATTGAAAATTTATCAGACTTTTGAGCTCGGAGAGCTCAAAATGTCATGAAAATTATATTTTTGAAGTGGAAGAGCTCAAAAACGTAAGAAGTGCAATTTTGAGCGATTAAGTATATGGAATTTGCAGGAAATTGCAGGGGTGACCTTTAGGGTCAACCGTTTTCCCAATTTTGGTTTAGCAGACAATATTAAAAACCAGGGGTATTTTTTCAATTTTTTACTTCCCGGTAAGAAAATTGAAAATTTTCAAAAATCGGGAAGTTATTGAATTCACCCCGATTTTCGAAAATCGAGTTTTTATCAGATCTCCACATTCTGAGGTCCTATAAAGCGATTTCGACCTTTTCCCCGAGGATGTCACTATGTACGAATGTATGTGTGTGTGTGTGTGTGTGTGTGTGTTTTTTTTTTTTGTAGGGGGGAATCCTTTTACGGATTCTAGGCATAGCTGTTTGGCCTGGATATGTGGCGACTCGACGCAGCGTCATACTACCTCGACACTAACGCCCCTACCCACTAACCCCTAAACCCCTTTCTCTTCTACCCTCTGTTCCCCCATGGTCCCGCCGTAAGGCATTTCTTCGCGGGGGAGGAATTAGCTGCCGCTCTTCCTTCTGGTGGCTAAGATGTTTCTTATGTCTATCTCCCTTCTAGTTTCTGTTTTCTGCTCTTTTTCTCTCGATGGACCGCAACTCTGTAAGCACTTCAGTGGCAAAGGTGCTCGTGGCGTTCCAGACAGCTTCTGATGACAGCATTTCTTCTACTATTGTCTCCGGTTGAATTCTCTTTTTTAGAATCTTCTCTTATTCATCGCGCTGTTGGTTAAAACGAGGACATGCAAAGATCACGTGCTCCACGTCTTCAGCGACACCTGGGCAGGATGGGCACTCCGGAGAATCGTCGTGCTTAAAGCGGTGAAGATAGGCTCGGAAGCAGCCGTGTCCTGACAACATCTGCGTAAGGTAGTAGTTAACCTCTCCATGACTCCGGTTCAGCCAGTCGTCGATCCTCGGTATAAGACGATACGTCCATCTTCCTTTCTCTGCAGCGTCCCACTGGAGCTGCCATCGGTCGAAGCTGTTTTGCCGTTCTTCAGTTCTGAGCTCTTCAGCGCTTAGTGTAGTTGACCTTGTACGATGATAAAGGTTCCGTCTTTCCTCAGCGAGGACTCTGAGAGGCAGAGTTCCGGAAATAACGCACACTGCTTCCTCGGATATTGTGCGGAAGGCGCTGGCGACTCTTAAGGCACACCGTCGGTATACTGGTCCAGCCTTCCTCCATGATTCTTGCATCTCGAGAGCGTTGGTCCAAATAGATATACCATATGTAAGCACCGATGTGACTACAGATGATAACAGTACCCTTCTGCTCTGCTTTGGCCCTCCGATGTTCGGCATCAGTCGTGCTAGACTTGTTCCCACTGCTGACGCCTTGGCACTGACGTGTTCTACCTGCTGCTTAAAGTTGAGTCGGGCATCAAGCATCACTCCTAAATATCGAATATAAGGTTGTGATGTGATTTCTTGTTCGGCGACTTTCAGCTTAATTGTCTCTACCACTTTCCTGCTGGTAATAAGCACTGCCTCAGTTTTGTGTTGCGCCAGTTGCAGGTTCACTGCGTCCATCCACCGGTTAACGCGCTCGAAAGTGAGATCGAACACATGGTTTATCTCGTCAAGATGTTTGGCAACGATCACTACGGCTACGTCGTCTGCATATGCTACGAGTTTGACGTTTCTTGGCAGAGTTAGTCTTAATAGGCCGTCATACATAATATTCCACAGGAGCGGGCCTAGAACTGAACCTTGTGGTACACCTCCAGAAATAGCATACTCCCTTGGACCGTTCTTCGTGTCATACTTCAGGACCCTGTTTTCAAAGTAGCTTGCTACGATCTTAAGAAGGTATTCTGGTACATTCTTCTCTTGGAGGGCCTGCATGATGCATTCCCAATTGGCGGAGTTGAAGGCATTTCTGATGTCTAGGGTCGCCACCAGGCAATACTTCTTCGTTCCACCCTTCCATCTGGTTCCTGCGATTGCTTCCTTGGCCGTATCAACAACCAGTTTGATTGCGTCCAGGGTTGATCGTCCTTTCCGGAATCCATACTGATTGTCTGCCAGGAGTGGGTCGACTACTGCTTCAATTCTCTGGTGAATTATGCGTTCGAATATCTTACCCGCTGTATCTAGCATGCAAAGTGGGCGGTAAGATGACGGTTCATCCGGTGGCTTTTTCCCTTTAGGAAGCAGCACTAACCGTTGCTGTTTCCACTTTCGAGGAAAAATCCCTTCTTTGAGGCAGGTGTTGTAAACATCCAGGAATAATGCCGGTGCTGCCTTTATAGCTGTTTTTAAGGCAATGTTAGGGATTCCGTCTAATCCCGGTGCTTTATTATTCCCTACGCGGTTGCAAGCCTCCGTCAGTTCTTCTTCCGTGACAGTTGGAATGTCCTCCAGTTCTCCTTGACCTAGCTGGTAGTGAAGCTCGCGTTGCTGCGGAAACAGCGCGGTAACGATTCTCTGCAGAAGTTGTGGGCATGTGGGTGCCGGCATTTGTTTGACTTTTAGGTGATTCATGACCACCTTGTACGGCCTACCCCACAGGTCTTTGTCCACCTCGTTGATGAGCTCTTTCCAGCATTGCCTCTTACTATCCTTGATGGCTTTGTTCAGTAATCGACGGGCTTTTTTGTACTCTGCGACCAGCTCCGCAGAGTTAGGTCGTCGATAGCCACGCTGGGATATTCTACTCTTCTTTAGACACTCTTTCCGAAGAACGCTGATGTGGTCGTTCCACCAGTGTACTGCCGGGCGTTGGCTTATGCTGCATTTCCGGACCATACTTGCGTCACAGGCCTGGACAACTCTTTTCATCAGGTCCTTGGTCATTTCTTCTGCGGGTCCAGTAGTAATCGGTTCACTATTCAGGGCTATTATCAATGTGCTTGTGTCAAAAGACTTCACTTTCCATCCAATGGTATTGAGTGACTTGATTGGTCTTCTTGTATTCCGGTCATGTAATATTTCCCAGAGAATTGCCTTGTGGTCGCTGGCTGTGTAGATATCCATCACCTTCCAGTCGTATTTCCCACTGATGAGGCTGCTGCTGACGAAAGTGAGATCTACAATAGAGCTTGCTTCCCCTTTAGTATAGGTTGGCGTATCACCACTGTTGAGCTGGACTACATCTAGTGTAGAGAAAGCTTCGAGGAGTGCTTTTCCTCGCGCATTTGTCTGCTTGCTGCCCCAGTCTACTGCCCAGGAGTTGAAGTCACCGGCAATCGCGACCGGATAATGCTGCTTGGCGTCCTCGGTCAGTTTGTCCAAGAATTCAGTGAATTCAACAATGGATAGGCTAGGTGGTGCATAACAGCTGTAGAAACGGATGCCGTTAACTGTTGCTGCTACAAAGCCGGCATTATCATTGTTAACTACACTCTGGAAGGGATGCTTACCACAAGACCAGATGACAGCCTTGGTGGTGCTGTCAGATTCCCAAGGCTGGGTATTCAGGTATCTATATGGCTCTGCTATCATTACTAAGTCTAACTCTAGTTCTCTTGCTGTTTGCATAAGCAGATCATGTGCAGCTTCGCAATGGTTTAGGTTTAGCTGCAATATCTTCATGTCTGTTTGTTTGTTATCTTCTGGAGTGCCTCTTTAAATACTGGGCACCTGGATGCGCCGGCATGATGAGCCGAGTTCTCCGCACTTTGATCCGCGCATAATACACATTTCGCTGGGTTTTGCATACAGCAATCTTGTGTCCCTCTTGTCTGCACCTAATACATAGCTTAGACCGATCCACATTGCTCTTGCACTGGGATCCAAGATGTCCAAAGTGCCAGCACTTGAAACATTGGATTGGTCTCCTCGTAGCTCTGATTCGGCAGTTGGTCCAGCCGATCCGGACTTTACCGCTTCCTGCCAATATCTTGCGCGCTGCAGCTGCTGGTAGTGTCACAACAGCTGTCTGAGTACCTCTGTAGGCCTTATGAATCTTAATTGTCCCTAGTGGTATCTCGCAGGTTTCTCCGATTTCCGTTTGCAATGCAGCCTGAATATCCTCCTTGGTTGTGGTACCGTCAAGATCTCGGATTTCGACGTCTTCCTGTGGCCCTTTGCAGATTACCTTCGCGTCTTCTTGGAGGATGTCCGCGATGGTCTTCTGTAAGGCTTGGCCTCGGTCAGCGCTCTTCCTCGAAAGCGTAATCAACAAGCTCCCGGTCCTAGTTCTTTGGATCTTATCCACTGTAGTACGGACCTGTTCGTCAGGGACGTCCTGCTTTATTCGCTTCAGAATTTCAGCATACTTTGCCGTCTCTGCGGGGCGGATGATCAGTGCGTCCGGCCTAATCCGTTTGCGCGGTTCTTTCCGATTAGGCTCTGGCCTGGACTCTTCCGGCGGTTGCTTCTGGAGCTTTTCTACTGCTTGCTCTCTCTTGGACTTCCTTGACTGGACTTTTTGCCATTCATTCACCTCCTTTTTTCCGCCGTTCTGTGTTACCGCGTTTTTCGGGGGACTTGGTTTAAGGTCCTTCTTCTTCTTAGTACGGCTGGTCATTGAGTCTGGGAATTTCGTTCTTTCCTTTTCCCAGGCCTGATTTCAGTTCCAGTTTCCTCTCCGTCTCCGACAACTGACTCGACGTCACCCTCGCCACCTGTGTCCATCTCCTCGACAAACGTGTCGGCTTTTGCTGGTGGAACCGCTGTCACACTCGTCTTCATCACGATATTACCGTGTTGTTGTTGGATTTCCTGCCATTCTTGGTCCAGTTGTTTGAATCTTCTCAGGGCAGTGCAGATGTTCGTCGACTTCGACTTGATCTCGTTGTGGACATTTTGCTTGGTTTGGAGAAAGTCCTGCAGTCCACAGACTAGCTTCTCCAGATGTGCCAGCGCATCTGTCCTCTTCATCTTTGCACTAAGTAGCAGTGCGTCTTGCTGGGCATGAGGCCCGTTTTCACTCTTGTTTGTTTCCTGTGCATTACTCATACTTTTTAATTTACCAGCGCATCGTACGGAGTGGAGCGGGTTGCCATAACTAGGAACGGGTGTACCCTCGGAGATAGTACTCCTACCCCAGTTCCCTGAGGCCTAGCCGACACTTAGCCAGTCCCGGAATACACGTACGGACTAGACTCGCTCGGAGCGGTGAAGATTCCGATCTCTAACACTCACTGCGTACTTCCTGATCAAGGCCCGAAGTGGCTGGCTCCTGATCCACTGCTGCAACTTACACCTCGGCAGAGCAAGCTCACATCAGCCGTGGCCTGCATCGTCGGAAACTACGATACAGGTTCCGGTCACTCCCAGTGGGTCACAGCAGAGAACGATCGTCTTGTTAGGTCAGTTAGTGTGACCAACCCATTTAAAGGGGAGTTTTGTCCACGGGAGCTTATTTTGTTTGGTTATTTTGCTTGGCTCCTACCCGCTGTACCTCATCAACTAAGAGATTAAGTGTCATCCAAGGACAGCGAGCGTTCTCCCATCCGCTCGGGGAGACGCGCCCGGTAGCAGTATCTCTTCTGCCCCGAGGTGTGTGTGTGTGTGTGAGTTGATGTATGTGTGTAAATGAATTTTTGTCGTACGATATCTCAAAAACGAATCAACCGATTGAATTCTACGACACGTCATTCGAAAGGGCTTATCAAAGCTTACATTTAATTAGATTTGAGAGTTAAACCATCGAGCCATTTCGAAAAAATTTAAAAATAACCAAAAAAAAGGTGAATTGTTATGTTTTTTAAAAATAACATTTAAGCGCGCGAAAAAATTATAATAAAACCACATATACATTTTTTGTGGTTAAAAAAATGCGTCGAATGCTTCTTTGAAAATCAAAATCGAACAATGAATTCGAAAGTTACAGTTGTATAAAAATTCACAACATTTTATTCTTCTGTATTTTTTTAAGATATATTCCAGATTCCTCAACCAATCAATATAAACCTGTACATTTTCTTTTTCTGTTTAAAAAACTGCGTCGAATGCTTATTTAAGAATGAAAATCGAACGATGCGCGGTCAACCGATTTTCAGATTTTTTGGTAAAATTCTTACTTACACTAAATTTATACATGTAAATTTATTGTTTTTGACAATATCAAAAGAAACAAACTTTTGACTCTTCTTCGATTTACTTTTATTACCTAAAATATTAGAAAATAAATAGTCAATATTGCTATGTATATACAAAAAAGATAAAAAACAAAGAATTTCACACAAATTTTTCAAAATTTGAAATGCCAATAGCTTTAATAATTATTAACAATGTTACGTAGTCTGATAATTACAAATTTATACTTTTTCATCAATCAATACTTTATACAAATGATACAAGTACTTTTTCCAAATAGTTCTTAGTCAGTTTCCCAGCAATTTGTTTGCTTGATAACATACAAGTTTCCTGATGAAGATATTTGAACAGCAGGTTTTATCAAAGAAGATTCTTGTATAAAACATATGTTATTTGTTAATCTAACTTGATTAATATAAGTCGTATTGAATGCAGGTCCGACTAGCTGCATACGCTTGATGAACATGCCACTTATACTTTCTTCATTATTATGAAATTGAACCATGTTAACTATTATTCCAAAAGTGTCATTGCCATCATGAACCGTAGAATCACAAACTTTTAATTTTTTGTAGCTTTCACATGTATACTTTGTACCATTCAGTTTCATCTTTTGAAAGCATTTCAGATTTGCAGGGTCAAAACCTTTTTCATTTAACAAAGCGCGTTCATTAACTGTCGGTGAGCGTAATGTACATTTTCCAAAACCAATTAAACGATTTCTTCTTTCAACCCCATCTTTGTCTAACGGTATTTTTATTTGTTTTGCTATGAATTTTTTCGTTTCAACAGATATTGATTCATCATACAAAGTGTTTATGATGAATTTCTGCATAAGAAAACGTTCTGCAACTTGATTGGTTCGAGCATAAGAACTCGTAACAAACTCCATAATCCTCCTATTCCACGCTTCAAAATTAAATGCATGATGTGCCCATAACGGACCCCAGTTTCGGACAACAGTTACTAAGTGTGTCAATAAATGTATGTTTGAGGTCATATTTTCCTCACCAAAATACTCTTCAAAAAGCTTAACATACTTTTTTAAAAGAACTTCGCAACGATCTAGATTTGTTGAAGTTATACAATCAGAATTTAAATAATAAATTGCTTCCGACAGAAGTGCCAGGTGATCGATATACTTTTTAGGTAATACCTTCTGTAAACAAATTGGTGCATACTCCAGCCAATTGCGCCATTCAGAGGCCTTCCATTTTAGGTATGTAGATAAAGATCTTGGCTTTCGAGATCTACATGACGGGGGCATTATTGATAACAAACATTCATCTATTAACTTCAAACTCTTGGGACTTCCTACGTAGTAAGGAGCTTTAGTTTTAGTAAGTAATAGTCGCGTATGCTGCCGATCTACACCAAGATATACTGCATGCATAGACTCAACAATGACTCCTTTGTTAATATTAAATAACGGTAAAGCCACCAACGATGAAATATTTTTAACTCCACGTTTCACTTTACCAGTATCAAAAACGGACGCCATATCAACGCGTAATTCAGCATCAGTCCGCAGTTTTTGATAGCACTGTGATAGTGGATATACGAATTTACCAGGGCCCAAGCTACGGCCTTTAGCGTAGCAATATAAACATCCGAAATATCCATTGTACTGAGTATGACAAGCGACTGCTGCTCGAGCCGGAGCATCAAGACTTCCGATAGTTATGATGAATTTAGATGTTACTTGTGATGTATTTGACGGCTTCCATGTGATACCAGTAGTAAAGAGTTTCTGCATTTCATCGGTCAGTGGTCTTAAAAAGTTATTCATCACTGGGTGCACTTGGTCCACATAAATAGCGGCAAGGAGCATATGTTTTTTCCTTAACTGTGGAGGAAGCTCGTTAATTTGTAAATATACAGGCCACGCACTGGAATTGGAAGAATTGGCGACATTGCATCCATCCGTATTGAATGTTAAAGAAAAATTGTTCCACTTTCCTAAAAAATTATCAGGTAAGCATAACGATTTATACTCTTCACCATCATAAAGGTCTTCGTAAGCATCTTCATCTTTTTTTATTCTACGAAACCTATATTTCAATAATTCACTCATATTAGGAATAGATAATAGTTCTTCAATTTGCATCGTTAAACTAATATATATGAAGTAACCTAAATCACGTTCGTCTTCATCATGTGGTCCACATGCTTCGCAAATACATTTTTTTTGCAGTTTTTTCGTTAATTTGCATTTTATACCAAGGTAGTCTTGACATATTTTACAATAATAATGATGTGTCAAGCAATCATCATTACGATTCAAACAATGCCAAAATTTCTCCTTAATCGTTGGGATAGAATTGTTATAATACGTGGACTTTATCCATTTTAATTGATCAAGCGTAGCCTCAAATGTTAAATGATGTCGAACTGACGTAGCTACTGCAGCCAATAAGTGATCTTTTACAGTAATAGTACGGCGTGAAATTAAGGGAATTTCTAAATCCGGCATATTGATGCTAAGAAAAGAATTATATCGAGAAATGTCATCATCAACGTTACTCTGATTGCTATTATCATCATCGTCACCATCAGTATCCCACGAAGAATCATCAGTAGTAGACCAATCTTCATCTGTGGAGCAAGAGGAGTAATGATCACTACCATTATGATTATCGTCATCGTGGATGTCACTATCAAGTTCATTTTGATCATCGTCATTGTAAACGTCACCATCAAGTTCATTTTCATTTTCAACATTGAAAGCTGCACCAGTTCCAGAATCCACAGCAATATCATCACTGTCACGATCGAAGTTCTCACAGCTGCTTGCAGGGTTAACATTTTCTATTTGACCATCATTCTGTAAAAATTGTAAAATCAATATTTGAATCATAAATACATTGGGATCATTAAGATAGGCGTAACTTCAATATTAAACCTGTGATGGTCAAAAATTAACTGTTGAAAGTAGGTGGAATTTTAAATGTACACCATCAAGTTATCTAATTGTATTATGTTTTTATAATTGGGATTTTTTCCCAATTTCAAGACAGTAATTCATAATTGATTGAGTGAAATTTTTAACATAACGCCACAGATATAATTCGTATGGAAAAGAAAATTTGAATAAAAGTTGTTTATAATTTAATTCTCTGTAAAAAATGTCACTTATGATTTTTTGTAAGAAACAATAAGAAAACCGTAATTCCGAAATTAATATTTTCATAATTATCAAATATTTTAATCCTAGTAAGAATGTTAATTTTGAAATTACGGTGAAAATATTAATCCTACACTGATAAAAAGATTTGTTTATATTTAATAAGCTTTATTATCTGTTGATAAATAATTTTTTAACATCATAGGATTTAATAAATATTTATTACCAGTTAATAAATTATTCATTAAATACGACTTATAAAATGTTAATGAATATTTGTAAACACTTAACAAATATTTACTAACAGTTCATAAGTAATTATTAAGTACAGTTTATTGACTGTTAATAAATACTTATTATTGGTTAATGAATATTTGTTAACTGTTAACAAATACTTATTAACTATTAATAAATTTACTTTCCACCCAAATACATATTTATTGAATGTTAAAAAATATTTATTAAAATGTAATAAATTAAATAATTGTCCTCAAATAAATTCAATTATTAATAGTTAATAAATCTTTCTATCAGTGCATAAAAAAATCATATGTTACATTTTTTATACGAAATTTAAAGTCCTAAAACTTTTATCTACAAAATTTTTTTATAAGACCAATTTTTTCGCTGCAATATTAAACATTTCTACTATTTACTTTAAAATAAAGGCTAAAATCTATTAGCTACTTTGGTAAGGTAAGGTACCTTACGTAAGCACTCTAATTTATAGCCACTTTTTAATTATTGTGTGTTACTAAACACGTTTAATTTTTTCTTTATTTTATAAATGTAGTATCAAAACTACAGCATCAATCAAATTAATAAAGTCAATTAATTTTTCATGTATTCAACTGTGAGTATTTACATTTTAATTTTTACAATGATTTTATTATTACATGTAGTAAATGGATATCGAAATGCTATTTATACTATAGTCGAGTGAATGGAGTGAAATAAAAAAATTTTAAGTGTTGATTAAATTATTAAAAAAACATCGGACATTATAGAAAATTTTGGTGATTCTTGTAAAATTAACAACAATGGTGATGAGTCTAACTTTTAAATTTAATAAATATTTCCACAAATTAACGAATAATTATAGTTGTAGAAACTCACCTGAGATATAAAATAACTTCTCGGGATTGATAGGCCTTCTTCAGCAGGGAACGCAGTTAGAAATTTTCTTAATTTTCTTTTGTTTCTCCTATAAACTGCGGTTCGAGTATTACTTAATGATCTTTTCATTGTTGATGAACTGTGTTAAAAAATTTTAATTTAGAAAACAAAACGAATCCAGTTTTAATAACAAACTTTTGATAAACATTTGAGGTTACTTACTTGTGATTTACCTTAATTACTTTTAACTACGATATATAGATTATATATGTACACAAAAGTTTATAATTACTATGCAGTGACCTTTTACAGTTTTATTTTTAAATTTCAAACAGTGATTGACAGAAGTATTGTCAATAAAACAATAAACTTTATCGTTTTACAAGTTACAATATTATACAGACGCACGGTTAAGCAAGATTTACAAATATATGTTATGATTATTATTATTCTCTAAATTAAAGTACAGTGAAAGCTGTTAGAAGTTACCGTAGTTCTGTCTCAATTTCTGATAAAACGCCAACAAGAGCGAGAAAGATAACCTGGGTAACTTTTGACAGCTTTCACTGTAGATGAAATATGGTCCCCGAGCCCTTATTGGTTGGAAAATTAAGGCGCGCGAAGCGCGCAATTTAAATTCCTAGTATATACTTAAGCCTCGTTGTTAACGAGTATATAGTATACAATATTATAAAGCATAAATATATTTCTATGACAATAAAGTTAACCGACATCTAAAAATTTTTAGAATTTTTTGTATTGAAAAATTTTCACATCTAGACAGTTTTAAAAATTATACGTGCAATTTTGTAAAAATATTTTTTTTTGTTCTAATTTTATTGATAAAAAAAAAATCTAAAATTGTTGAACGTCGGCTAATTTTAATGTCATTATATTTCTCTTGATATAAAGGTGTTGTGTATTCGTGGGGCTGAGTGTAACGCTCTCTATAAGGAATAGTGGGAATCTCCGATCATAATAATTACAATAATAATATTAACCATTGAAAAAGAAACTAAACGAACAAAAGAAAACGAAAATGCACTGAAATAATTCGTATTATTTCAAAATAAAAAAAAAACTTAGGTAAAAATTTTCAAAAAAAAGTCGAACAAATTTTTTCCATTTTCGCAAAAAAAGTTTTTTTTATAAATAAAACGGATTATTCTATTGTGTTCTGGATTTTCCTGCTCGCGTAAATTTTTCTATAATAATAATAATAATAATAATAATTACTACCCGAGATTTCTAATTTTATTTTCAGATATCGTTTGAGTCAGCCCCTTGAATAAATTACAAAGCAATGTTCGTGTGGTGTATGTAGTGTATTACGAGGTTATTGAAGTTGCTTAGTAGTAGTAGTATTTTGCATTTTATTGGAATCGAAGGTAAGCAGTTGCTACCACACTGAATATCCTACACAAGCAATTTTACTTTAAAAAAGAAAACATACAATGCGTTTTATAATCAACTTTTATTTGACGATAATACTTTAAAAGTCTTCCAAAATTATAATAGCAACTTATTAAAAATAATATAAACTAAAAATTTTACTTATCTACCTAGGTACAAATTTCTGATAACTAACCTGTGAATGAAAATAATATTTTTTTTTACATTATAACCTATATGGACAAACATGACTTGTTTTTATGTATGAATGACTAAAAATTGAGAAGATAAATTACACAGTAAGTAATATAGTTTTCAGTGACCATTGATATTATTATGAAATGTCATTTAATCAAAAATTTTATTTCAAATTATTTTAGGAATAAGAAATGGATAAATTTTGTTTCCTTGTATCTAACAATAGAAAGCAAGGTTGGGTTGTGGAAACGAAAAATGTTTTTAAAATTATAGAAGGTAATAAATTTGAACCCATAAATTTGGAAGAAAGTTCCGATACTATAGTGTACGTAAGAAACGTCGGAGTTCCTTTAAATAATCTTTTAGTAGTTGGATCTGATGGTAAGTTTTCATTGAAGTGACAAAGTTGACGATCTGTTCTGTAAATAGTGGATAATTTATCTAATTGTAAAATGTAATAAGTGTGTGTTTGATTAAGTAATTGTATTATAACATTCACTTTCATTCCTTATGCTGGAAAATTTTTTTGGTAATTTTAAACGAAAAAGTTTTCATGAAATTATGAACTCTCAACCATGCATTTATTACTTCCATTACAAACATGACGGTAAAGTAATCCTAAGCCATTGCATCTAATTTTCAACTATTGTTTTTAATCAAAATTTCAGATAATCCTAAATTGTTAAAAGAACGTCATGATGATGGGGTTCTACGCATCAGGACTGTGAAATTTAACGATTATAGTCCTTCCATTCAATCCAAACAAACGTCAACGACTGTAGCAGCTAAACAGGTATATATGGGGTATTCCATGCCAAATCGACCACTTTTGAACTCGACCCCTTTAGATTTAGCTGAAACTTTATCATTCTTTTCTACCCTTTGAAAAACATTTTTTAGAATTTTTTCGTCCAACCCAAAGAAAGTTTTGAATTTTTCAAAATAATTGCTTTTTTATTTTCAAATAGCCATAACTTTTTTAGAAATTGACTTTTGGGTACCTTTTTTTTAAAAAAATTTTTGTTTTTTAATGAACTTTTCGAAAAAATACACAAAAAAAATAAAATATGATCAATTCTATAAAATAATCGGTTTTTTTGAGCTAAATCGTTATTTTTTCAAAGTTGGCCTTTTTATTTCTTTTTTTCAAAAAAAAACTTCAATCAATTTGACAATTATTCCCGCTCATCCCGGGCAGAGCCGATTTTTTTTTTTATTATTTTTATTTAATTGAAAAAAAAATTGTCAAATTTTATGAAATAAAAGAAAATTTTTTTTTCAATTAAATAAAAATAATAAAAAAAAAAATCATCCCTGCCCGGGATGAGCGGGAATAATTGTCAAATTGATTGAAGTTTTTTTTTGAGAAAAAGAAATACAAAGGCCAACTTTGAAAAAATAACGATTTAGCTCAAAAAAACCGATTATTTTATAGATAAAAATAATTAAAAAACAAAAATTTTTTTAAAAAAAGGTACCCAAGAGTCAATTTCTAAAAAAGTTATGGCTATTTAAAAATAAAAAAGCAATTTTTTAGAAATTCAAAACTTTTTTTGAGTTGGACAAAAAAATTTGAAAAAATTCTGAAAAATGTTTTACGAAGGGTCGAAAAGAATGATAAAGTTTCAGCTAAATCTAAAGGGGTTGAGTTCAAAAGTGGTCGATTTGGCATGGAATACCCCATATATATTAATCATTTCTACATTTATCTTTTTTCTTTTAATCACGGTAGTTTTTATGAAATCTGGTAAATAGACTTTTAAGTCTCCTTTTTAGTTTTTACTTATGAAACTATATAGAAATATCCGTTTTGTTACTTATTTTTTATCTTAACGAAATAACTTTTTCCTTTCGAGAAAATCATTCAACTAGTTTTCAAATATATACTAAATATTATGAAAAATATTTGAATTGAGAATCAATTACTTTTTTTAAAAAATCATAAACTGTACACTTTGCAGTGCAAGTAGATTTATTAACGTTTAAAAATAAAAGAAAATCTTGGAAAGCTCACTTCTTTAATAAATTATTTGTAATGGTTTTAAAACTATTGTTAACAGTGTCCAAGCAAAATTCCTAAAAATGCCGCCGTTAATGCCTCAGCAGAATATTACCGAAATTTGTTACCAGGAACACAGCCTGATCCGGAGAAAGATGTAAGTTTTAATCATCAAAATGCTTATATACTTATGAAAAAATTGAGTAATTTCTTATTTTCACGTATCTGGAAAATATCGTTAGAAGTGAAAAAAAATACATTGAGAAATATACTGTTCGTAATAGCGACTGCAGCGGTATTGTATCGCATATTTTAGTTTGCTATTTTAATAACACGATAAAATTGTATTTTCTTACTGTAGGAATTAAAAATACATGAACAAATTATAATATCACTAAAATGAAACAATACCTCAGTCGAGAAAATTTTCAATTGTAAAATCAGCTTAAAAACTTTTTTATAAATCTACTCCCCCAAAAACAATTTTGAGTTAAAGTTAAATAGACCGAAAATTAGATCTTTTTTCCTTTATTTTGACCTTAATTCGTTTACGTGATATTACAATTTGGCATTTTACAAGTTGATAATTCGCGACCCAAATGCCAAAAGGGCGTATACCAATTTATACGCCCTTTTGGCTTTGCAGTGCCAAAAGGGCGTATAAATTTTTTTTTTCACTAATCGCTTTATTAACACTTTCTAAGCTTAAATATAGAAAAAAAATTTCCAAAGCCAAAAGGGCGTATGTCTGAAATTATACGCCCTTTTAGCTTTAGGATATTGAAAATTTAGTGACCTAAAGCCAAAAGGGCGCATAATTTTTTTGCCGATTGCTTTGAATTCTGAGTTATATGTTACTAATTTTACTGCAGAATTGAAAATATTTATTGATTATTAAATTACACATCGGTATTATTAAAGGTTAATATTAAAATTTTAATACAAATTCTGTTTATAATTTTAATTGATAAAGAAAAAAAAAAAAACAGCTGCCCTGGCGGTTTTGTGGTCACGGTGAAAATACTATGGAAAGTCGGTAGTTCCCTCTATGGTCAACAGTGAGAACTTAGTATTACAGTAGTAATTTCACGGTGAAACATTGGTGACTTTGTTTCATTTCACTACTGTTAAAATATGGTATATATCAGATTATTAGACCTTGGTAAAATGGTTCAAATGACATTTTTATATGGCAACTATGGAGTGAAACCATAGTAAAAAGTTTATAAATGTATAGTTATTTGACAGTCAAAGCACTGTTGTTACACAGTAAAATAGGAGTGAATCCAAAGTCGTTTCACCGTCGTTTCACTGTCGTTTCACCGTCGTTTCACGTTCCTTCCTTTGTCGAATAACGCTCCTTTGACCGCCTTTGTATAACCTACTCATAAAAAATCCCATTTGAAAATGCTAAAATTCTCCAAAATGAAAAATTTAGTATTTTTAGGACAATAATAATTTTAAGTAGTATTTACGGATTTTTTTTTAACTTATTAATTACTAACTCATTGATACACTACTAAGCCTGTACAACCCGGCGTGAGTTATGAGCACTGATGTTCACTGAAAATTAAATTTCAGCTCACACCGGGACTCGTACCCACGCCTCACCAGTCTCAAGCAAGCATGACGAGCGTTGTACCGCTTAGCCATGGGACTGTCTACTAAATGGTAGTACGCTTGAACGAAACTTTTTAGACAGGGGCTGGCAGTTTTAATTAAAAGTTGATGAAATTTTCTTTTTATATTTATACCATTATAATTAAGGACGTTTTTCATGGTATCTTGAAATATCCTGATTCTGTAAAAAAACATATAATTAAAATTTTTTATTTCATAAGCTTTCCTTCATTTGTGTTTGTCATATAAATATTGATGTGATTATTAAATTTATTAACTGTCGAATAGTGTCAAAAAATAAATATTTTTCATCACTCTGTGAAGTTATTATGTTTTTCATCTTTTAACGCTGAGATTTTTTAAACATATTTCTGAACAGTTATTTGAAATAAACTGTGGCCTTGCATTGATGATATACATGGATTCTTTTGAATTTATTATCACTGTGATAAGTGACGTGTTATTTTTTTTAATCGAGCGAAAAAATATTAATTTGTAAATGAAATTTTTTAAAGCGTTTATTTAAAAAATTTTTTTATTCTGAAAATTAACTACAAATAACTAAATTTAATGTGAAATATCAATAGAGTTCAGCACTCTACACTGTTTATAAAATAATAATTGAACAGCATTTACATCATTTGTCCGGAAGAAAACGAACGAGTATATACCGTGAAAAGAAGTTTATTTTACCGTGAGTTGACGGTCGAACGATCATCGAACCATAGTAGGTCCACAGTGATATCACTATGAGTTTATGAGGTGTTCACTTTGAAAAAATCATTTTTCCGCAGTAGAAGCACGCCATACTGACAACAGAAATGCTAAAGTTCCACGAATTAGAAACGGTCTTTTCACCATAGAACTGCTGATAAGTCAACATTTATCTACTATCCGTAGTTAGTGACGCAATAGAACGAATATACTGTTTTTCGACAGTGATTTCACCGTACTACAACCCTAACTAGATAGTGAAATAGCCGTCACGTGAAACGACCGTGAATCGACCATCTTTTCACTATGGAGTCACCGCGGATTTACCGTAAGCATGAAACCGCCAGGGTGAAATGAAAAAATTTTATCAAGGTGCAATGGTGATGGCAATCATCCATGGTTTACTTGAGGTTCTGAAATGTATTTGACTATCATTTATAGTTCATTGTTTGACATTACAGTAAAATAACAGACCAATAAACAGTACAATTTAATCATGTAAAATTAATTTGAAAAATACCGATATCTAATATGGTTGCTGAGTCAGAGGCACGAAATTAAATAAAATTAAATAGTCTGAATTTATTTTTTAGAGTTAAATTTTATATTTCAGAACAAAATTAAAAGTTTTTTTATACGCCCTTTTGGCTTTAGGCTAAACTTTTTCTAAAGCCAAAAGGGCGTATGTATTGAGATATGCCCTTTTGGCATTAGTACATTGAAAAATTTTTTTTGACAAATCTTTACGTTTCGAACAATTCTAAGTTGAATGGCAAAAAAAAATTTTTTTATACGCCCTTTTGGCATAACTCTCTATCTAACTGCTGTAATACGCCCTTTTGGCATTTGGGTCGCGAATTGTTACTTGTGCACTTTTCATATCAATTTTATACAGTCCATGGACTTTAATGGTGAAAATAAAAATGTTTTTGTCTCTTCTATTTTGTCTTATATGAAGCCACATGAATCTGATGATGAGCTTCATAATGAAGAACTTGAGGATTTATCAAATGATGAGCTTCATAATGAAGAACTTGAGGATTTATCAGACGGTACTGATGCAGAGGATAATGGCTCCTTTCAAAACAACCGTGATGGCCATAAAAATGACGAAGTAACACCGCGCCGAGTACTAACAGAATCTACAAATTTACAAACGTCGACTTCAGCTTCACGACGTCCTCAGCAACCAAGAACTCGAATTAAGCGGCCTCTTCAGCGACCTCAGAAAAACTTAAAACTTTCTAAGAAAACAATGAGACTTGAAGCTATGGTTGATTCTTTGAATAAGAAGGTGAATAAATTAATTAAAAAAAATCAACCGATTGGACAGCAAAGAAGCCAACCAAACGTATCGCCTTTGTCATATCCAAATTTAACAGAAACTGTTGTGGTAGAAGGAACTCAAGAGGTATAACAATAAGTACTTTTCATCAATCTATAATAGTTGTACTCAATTGTGTGACAAGATTAGTAAAGAAACTGATATTTTTTATCTTAGCTTGAAGATTCTCTGTTTAAAAAAATTGATTGAAAAGAATTAAAAATGATGAAATTTTAATTCTTGTCAATAATTTCAATTTCTCTGCTTATATATATATATATATATATTTATATATATACACAAAAAAAAAGATTTATTGACTGGAGAACAAAATTCTTGGCTCAAGTAAATTTTCGGGTGCCCGAAGGAAGACCGAAGTTGTCTTGGCCGAAGTAAAAATTTTTCTTAATTCAAATTATAATAAATATTTGATACAATAAATTTTTATATTCGATCAAGATTTTTAGATAATTGAGGGAAGTAGCGCCACCTACTTCAGCTGAAAAAAAGAATTTTCTCACCTTGAGAAAATTTTTCTCTTGAATATTTGATGCCCATTTTTAGATTATTTTAGCGCGCAATTATACAAATTGAATGAACAAAATGATTCAATATTGCTTGATCTGTCCCATTTGACATGTTAGTTAATAAAAATATTAATGAAAATTTACATCAAGATATTTAATTTTTTGGAGCAAGAGAGAAATTTTCTCAAGACAAGAAAATTTACTTCTGTCAAGAACTTAATTTTTTTGGAGCAAGAGAGAAATTTTCTCAAAACAAGAAAATTTTCTTGACTTAAATAAAATTGTCTTGGATCAAGATACTTATTTCTTAAAGCAAGGAATTAATTTTATTGGAGTAAGTGAAATTTCTTGTGTCAAAAAAAATTTTTTTTTTCGCCCAAGAAAATAATTAGGAAGTAAAATATTTTCTTGGTTCAAGTGAATCTTTCTTTCTGTATATATATATATATATATATATATATATATATATATATATATATATATATATATATATATATATATATATATAGTTAGCCCGGAGCGACCGCTTTTCAATTCTTTTCATTTAATATTTTTCATCAGGGATTATTCTTGAAAACCTATTCCGTATGTGTACACCTGTATATTACTTATTACGATGTACACATTTCATTTATGACAGTCGAATTTTCATACTAAAAATGTTTTTTTTTTTTTAATCTAGTTTGTCGTTATTGATGGTTTAAAAATTGATGCAGACAATATGTCAGATATTCTTATGCAAAAGACAATGAGACGACGTGCTAATCTTGTAATGAGAGAAATATGGCCGCCGGATGTAATGAAAAACATGTATCTGATACGACAAGATAATGTAGAAGTACAAACGATTACAACCCCTGAAGATCGGCGAAAATTGAAAAGTATGTACTTCAAGGATTCTACATATAAGTCATGTTTGAAAAGTTGAAGTAGTTCAAACAAATTAGGAAAACGGTTAATCTTAAATGCTATCCCGGCAACTTCCCATAGTTCCATATCTAAGCGCTTAAAATTGCACTTATCAAAATCTGATAGATGTTTGATAAAACACTATTATTTAAATTGTAACAGGGAAAATCGAACTTCCGGGGTCATTATCGACCCCGATAATTGACGCACGGTAGGTAAGGGTTTTCCTTACTTTTCGATTTTGACAAGAGTTTCGACTTGTCACCGGGCGTGCTAATCAAGATTCCCCACTACTGTTCCCGGAAAATGAAGCGGGGCGTAACAATAGGAAAGTTCGAGAGCCTGAGCTGAGGGTTATAAAGAGCGAGCACGAAAAAACATCGAGGCTTTTTCCCTTCTGGAAGCCAGTGGCCTTTGCCTTTTGTGAATCAGTGACCTTGTTGAGATTAGATAAGTCAAGAGAGTGCAGTTTTGAATGCCGACGATAGAAAACAACTACTGAGGAGTTTATTACGGTATTTGGAATTGGACAAGCCCTGACCGGAAGCTAACATAGTGGTTTGAGACGACAAGATGCCAAGCGGCGAAGCCAGCCAAGTTGGACCGGAGTATCAGTCGTCGTTGGATAAAACAATAATTGAGTCTCCAGGTATTTTCGATTAATTTAGGCCAAAATTGATTACTAATTTAATTAAGAGGCTGAAATAATTAAAATTAATTTCTCGAGCGGTCATTTTATATTAGCAAGTTTTGTACTTTAGAAATTCATGCGCCAAAGGTCATTTAGCTAGTTTTGTTATTGGATATTTATTTTAAAAGAATGAGATTAATAGTTTATTTGTGAATTTACTGTAGATAATTTAATCAGTAATTTATTATAGGCCTGCTGGCTATAATAAATTAATTTAGTTAATAATTTTCGAGATATAAAGAAAAGTAAATTGGAATAAGGAATCTAGATGCGTAATGGTCTATGATTGAATTAGGAAATTAAGGATAGATGCGTAATGGTCTATGTAGAGTTAAGAAATTAAGAAGATAGATGCGTAATGATCTATAGTTGAAAGAATTTAAGGATATTTAGTTATAAGTTTTGGCAAGTGCCTGCGTAGGTGAGAGGTCCTCACAATTAAGTAATTGATAGGTTAATTTTAAGGGTAATATTATTAAGGAATTTTGTTAAAATAAAATTGTTTATATTGAATAAATAATTAAATTGTTAATAATTGTTTCTCAGTATTAATTTTTCAGCCTTTCTCAACTTCTCACGACCCGATCTTTCCTTCTCATGCTCCCCGGTTTCTGGGACACCGAGTATAAAATCCCAGTGGCGCCCTTTTCAAAGAGGAAAGGGGTGACCAATTGGACAGGGCTAACCACCCCGTTACAAAAATTTTCAAACTCCAATTACTTTTGAATGAATTAACCGATTTTCACGCGGTTGGCAGCATTCGACGCCCTTAATATTAATATTAATTTCTCGCCCAAGGCGTGTAAAGATTTCCCATTACAAAAATACAGAAACAGATTTTTTTTATCTGTGAATTTCTGTAGCTCAGTGGTACTTTCTAGCATCGCTTCGACCATGGACGAGTTTTCTTTAGAATTAAATGCGCTACAAAAGTGTCCATTGCGATCAAGCTGTAACTCGAACCGGCGAAGTATTACAGACCTCAAAACTTGATTTTTCCACGTAATTCGCGTTTTCGCCACTATACTAAGTGCCAGTAAGCTGCAGAAATGTACAGATAAAAAATCAGAGTTTCTGTGTTTTGGTACATACATAGATAAATACATACATACATACAGACGTACAGGCACCATCGCGAGAATAGTTAAAGAAGCTTCCTAGGACCTCAAAACATCGAGATCTGATGAAAACTCGATTTTCAAAAAACGAGATAAATCCAATAACTTCCCGATTTTCGATAATTTTTAACCTTCTCAGCGGAAAGTAAAAAAATTCCGATCCATTGTTAAAAATGAAAATTTTCCTCATGCTATTTTCAAAGGCTATAAAATCTCTTCTTTCAATATTGAATTAACATTTTTAAAGATAAACTAAAATTTAGAATAAAGTTACAAGATTTTTAAAAATAATGATGTAAAACGAAAAATTAAATAGTAAAATAAAAAAATGTTGTCTATTGTTCTCCATTATAAAACCTTACTTTAATTTCAAAAATTTTAATTTTAATTTTCTTTTTCTCATTATAGAAATTTGTTTATACCTGCAAAGACGTCGAGAAATTCACTATGGCGAAGGCTCTAACGATGACATTAACATACATTTAAAAAATTGGATGAGCATGGCTTTTCGTGCATGCAGAAGAAAAATAAAATAAAGCCAAGAAAATGTGGTTAATTAACTTAATTTAAAGTTAGAAATACAACGCAATGGTTACAACTGATATGAGTAAAATAATGTGCAAACTGTCGTGCTGTGATAGTTTATGATTAAACTGATTCTACTAATATTATTATTACTGATATTCTAATTATTGTTATTGTTTAAATACACAGAATATTATTAATATTGTCGTAATAAAATAAGTATAAATTATATTTTTTTAAAATATAAATTGTCAGTGTTTCATATATATGTAAAAAGATACTTAAAAGTAATAAATACTTTTTTTTTTAAATTATCTATGGTATTACATTTTATAAATTTTTGAACACAAAAATCAGGTAGGTACACCATAAAAACAATATTGATGCTGTTTCAAGAGTATTAACTGTGAAGATTGCGTGTAACCACCGTGAATACACCATAAGTTCACGATGAATTTGCCGGGTTAATATCGTGATGTTACTGTCTATTTTTTTGTGAAATCACAGTGAATTCACTGTGTAAACACTGTGATTCTTTTGTGAAAACACTGTGAATTCATTGTGAAAACACTGTGAATTCATTGTGAGAACATTGTGATTTTACTGTGAATTCATTGTGAAAACACTGTGTACAAATGGGACAAATGCACAGTGAAATCACACAACTTACACGAAGTTTGCACTGTGCTTTCACAGTGATTCTAAAACCGCGAGGGTTGTAAATATTTTAGAAAAAACTCTTAGAGATCGAAGATATAAAAATCAGAAGACTGAGATGAAGATAAATTTGCCATCATAATAATTAAAATAGAAATGATAATAATATAAAATAAAATGTATAATATAACTTTTAAGTTTTGTAGAATTATATAAATTAACTATAGAATAAATAATAATGATTATTAAGAAATAACTATGTGGATTGTCTTTGTAGTAATTAAAAAAATAATAAATATCATTGATGAGCATCTAATCCTTGATTAAAAAAAAAATAAAAAAATATTGGAAATAACGAAATTTGAATTGTTTTCAATACTTCTGAATACTTTAAACACTTTCGAATTTCTTCTCTTAGGGAGCATGAACATTGTCAATCGGTTTAAATTATTATTTTTAATCAGGGATAATTATGATTTTGAAAAATAATTTTATTGTATATAAAATGAAATCTACTTCCATTTCGGCTGCTGAATGGCCTTTTTTTTTACACAACCGTAACTTTTTTGAAAATTAACTTATTGGGATGTTTTTTTTTTTAATTTTTGTTTTTAAATGTACTTTTTGAGAAAAAAATAAAAATGATAATTCGAATTCATATTCAACGTTTTTTTTTTAAAATAAACGAAAATTTCGGGATGATTGACATTTTTGATTCTCAATTTTTTTTTTTTATAAAAAACATTAGTATTTCTGCGAAATTCCTGGAATTTTCAGATTGATGATTTTTTCTTTCTATTTTTTTTTAAATGAAAAAAAAATTTTTTTTTAATGTTTTTTTTTCGTTATACCACTCTTAAAATTTTTCAGCAGATTTAGAAAACTTCAAAATCCGAGAAAAAAAAAATAAAAACAAAAATTAAAAGTGACAATCATCGATGAGATTTGATCATTTTTCATTAAAGTTAAATCAAAAATTTTAAAAAGTATTTAATTATTTTTTCGTATTTTTTTTCCTAAATTACATGCAAAAACACAAAAATGAAGTTGTTATTCGATCTATTTTTGAGCACCGCATGAACTTTCAATAATTTTGGGGCAATTAATTTAAAACAAAATTTGTTTAAATTTTTTTTTGGTTGGGTGAAAGAATTTGGAAAAATTCTGAAAATTTTTTTTAATAGAGTAGAGAGATACCAAAATTTCAGAAAAATCGAAAAGGGTTGGATTGAAAAGTGGTCGATTTGGCATGGAATGCTCCATATATATATATATATATATTAGACTGGGCCAAAAAAATTAACTATTTTTTTTTTTTTTTTTTTTTTCGAAAATATTTTTTGGGATGAAAAAAAAAAAATTTTGTGAGAATTTGAGCCGTTAATATTTATATTAAGAGGTTGATCATCGCAACAATGCAGTTTTTTTTTCGGAACGGGTTTTTGTCTCATAACTCCTAAACCATCGAGGTAAATGAAATAAACTTAGATGTTTTTTGAAGCAAATTTAATTGTCTACAAAAAAAGACTGATTGAAATTTTTCGTCAGATGAACCGTTTTCTTATAAACACGCCTTGAAAATTGATAAGATTTCAGAATTTTATTGTTTAACTTTGGAATTT